>NW_011494690.1:967169-995661 GCF_000754665.1 Bison bison bison | reverse complement strand
AAAACAAAACAAGCAAAACCAGAAACTCAGGTATCTTATGTTGGTAGAATTGCTTGAATTTGTAGCAGAAAAATGAGTTGATCAGCCAAAATCGTGCTATCAATATATACTCAGCTTTTGAGTTTGTAAATTAATTTTAGATTAAATGTCTACATACTTTGCTGTTTTGTGCTTAGCCACTCGGTCGTGTCCTACTCTTTGCAACCCCATAAACTGTAGCTGTCAGGCTCCTCTGTCCATGGGGATTCTCCAGGCAACAACACTGGAGTGGGTTGCCATTTCCTTCTCCAGGGGATCTTCCCCACCCAGGGACAGAACCTAGGTCTCCTGCATTACAGGCAGATTCTTTACTGTCTAGGCCACCAGAGAAACCCAAGAATATTGGAGTGGATAGTCTATCCCTTCTCCAGGGGATCTTCCCAACCCAAGAATCAAACCGGGATCTCCTGCATGGTGGGCAGATTTTTACCAGCTGAGCTACCAGGGGAGTCCTTATATCCTTTACAATGAGCCAAAGCAGTACATAAAATTTCACAATACTAGTTATGCCTTATTAATAAAGCTTTACTATTGATGACCTCAACTTTAATACCAGAAAACTTGGGCCTCCAACTTAGTCTTAATACATTTTTGAAAGATATATATATATATATATATTATATATATATACACATCTGGGAGAAACAGAAAGATCCCACGTGAAGAACAGTGACCAAATTTTTGTTTCTGTCTGTTGGCTTTTTGAGCAGCACAAATCTTGAATCTTGAAGTGTGCATTGAAGCAAGGAGTTGCAGAGATAATAACAGTCTTTCAAATAAGTGGGTTTCTCTTTGTCAAATATCTCTGAAGTAATAGCTTCCAACTATTTTTGCCTTTCATTTATGTAAACGCTAAAGTTAGTGGAGAATCTTCCAAAACTTGGAGAAGTTAGTAGTGTGCCATAATTTTTGCTGTCCAGTGTATCTGGGATATGTATTATTTGTTGGATGTTCTTGGTTGATTTTCCCAGTTGAGTCATTATGTGTTCTTTCAATTTGTAGAATCAAGCCTTTTGATGTGTCTCTCTCTCTGTCTTTCTGTCTCTGTTTGGTTCTTCCTTTCTCTTTCTCTATTTTCTTTTTCTTTCTCTCTCCCTATCCTCTAGTTTGTTTTGTTTTGTTTTGTTTTGTTTTGGTTGGGGGAAGGTTGGTTGCTTCAGGATCCAATCCAGTATTGTGCATTAAATTGTGTTGCCACGTCTCTGGTCTTTATTCTGAAAGAGTTCTATACCACTCTTTTCATTTCATAAAATTATTTTTTTAATTTTAAAATTGCTTTATTAAAATGTAACTTTCAACTTTTTTTGTTCTGTAAATTTTATATAATATTTTTGTCTTCATTTTTACATTTTTCCTTTTCATCTTCTATTTTTCTTGTTGCAATTAATTCTTTAATTTTTGCCTCTTATTTAGTCAAGGATTTTATTAACACATTTTAATTATTTTTAGTTTTGCCACCTCTGTAGATTTTCCTATTCTTCAGTCATCTCATACTAATTACTGCATTTTTCATAGACTCCTTCTTTTTTAAATTTCATTTTTAGTTATAAATTATTGGTTTGAGCTTCAGGTTTTTTATATATCTCTCCATTCTTTATTATTGTTCATTTCTTTGGATTCTTAATCTAATTTTTAAGTATTAATTATTCACTTATTTCATAGTACTTCTCCTTTCAAGTTTGTATCACATGATTTTCCTATAGGAGGTGATCAGAATAAATTTCTTTTCTTTCATAATCCCAGAGCTCCCTCTTCTGTTTTGTCTGTGAAGTTTTTACAAAATATGGCATTTTATCTTAGATCAGCTACCTCTGTCTTTTCTCACACTTTTAGCTGCGTATATTTCTCTTCCTCCACTATTTCCATCCTGGCATAATTTCAATTCTATTTTCAGCAGTTTCTACTCAGTACAGGGATCTTTGTCCAGGCTAGCCAGATTTTATGAATATTACAGGTTCATAGGGCCCATACTATTTCATCCCTTGCAACCTCCTCACACCTCCTTTACCCTAATGTTAGTGCTTGTAGCATCTCTCATGATTTCATCTTCTCACCTCCAATGGGCCCATCATCTTTCCTGTTGGGAGCATTTGACAGTTCTGTAGTTCTTTGATTTCCATGCCTCCCACACATTTCCTCTTTTTATACTGATATTGTGGCTATAGCTGGTTTACTACTACTCTTTCATGTTTGAAGTTGGTCAAGAAACTTTTTCATCTAGATGTTGTGAATGGGTGTTTGGTTTTGCTATTCTGATTGCTTAGTCTCATTTTATCTGAGAATTTAGGGAGATAAAAAAAGAGAAAGAGAAATTATATTGTGCCCATTAAATTCTTCTTAAAATCTCCTGTTCTATTTTTTTAAGGCATTTATTTTATTTTTAGGCCATGATGCATGGCATGTGGGATCTTAGTTCCCTGACCAGGGATCAAATCTGTGTCCCCTACATTGGAAGGGTGGGGTCTTAACCACCTGACTGTCAGGGAAGTCCCCTGTTCTATTTGAAAACCATCTTCTATGTTATTCCTCCAAGCTACTAACTCTGCTTTCTGCTTTTGTCAGGATATCCAATGACAAGCCTGTATTATTAACTTTGGTTCAATCTTATACAATACATTCTTTAAGCACTCTTATATGTATACTCTGCATATATTCTGTATTTTCTAAGAAATAAAATAAATTAAAAAATGATTTATTAATGAGGAACCATCAATATAGTAATAAAAAATGTTCAAAGAGTACTTGAAAAATTGAGTATTTATAGACACCAAGGACTGTTGGCATAAAATCACACGGTTAGATACATACCTTTAATATCTATTTCTCAAGCAATAATAAACCTAAATATACAGGGTTCTTTTTTTAATATATAAATAGAAATCTTGAATCCCAAATTAATAAAAAGTTCCTTTTTAACATGTACATTGAGAGAGTAAATAGCACATAGAATATTCCTTGAAAATCAAGTCATCCTTGGGTTTACTTGATACACAAGACTCCAGTGTGACATCAGAAGGTCACTCAGCCATCATTTTGCTTCATCTTCAAGTTACTGAAGTATTTCTTAATAATATGTACTATGTTATGCACATTTTATTATTAAAGAAACTGAGACAGAGAGACTGAATAACCCTTACCCAAGATTACATATCTTGAAATGGTCAGAGCCAAGGTTGAAAAATCATACAGTGTGGCTCTAGAGAAATTTCTGCATTAAAATATCTACACTGTGCTGCTATAATTTTACAGCAAGAAACAAGACAGCATTACTGTAAAAGTGAAGTCAGAATAAGCTAAAGGAACAACAGAATCTATAACATGTAATGGTTTAAAGAACAAGTTTGTTTCTTTCCCCTGTAACCGTTTAAGGCAGATGATGTTGATTTTAAAGTCACTCAAATCACTGCCTCTCCAGTTTCCTGGAAGGAGAGAAGACCATGAAGGAGTATGTCTGTGTGTACGGAGATTTTTATGCATCAGTCAAAACTATTAATGAAACTATCAGTGAAACTATTTTATTAGTGATATGGTCTTAGTAACTGAAGATTCCAGAAATGTATAATTATGTGCACAAACTGGGACATGATGGACACTTTTTAAGAGCTCACAGTCTCGATAACATTTGCATATATTGACTTAAACACATTAGTGAACTTAAAATATTATTAAAGTCTTTCCATGTTCATAAGTAAATATGCTTATCTTCTTTCAATGTTTTCATAGTATTTTCTCATTTCAAAAAGGTCTAAATATTTTTATATTTCTAATTTGGAAAATTTCTGGTCCTTCTGGATTCTGTTATTACAAAAATGCTGCAAAGAGTATCCCTATGGTTAAATCTATAAAGCAAATTTTGAGGTTTAACACACATGCACACACACACAGGACACACACACATATGTGTATGTGTATTTTATATTGCGTGTATCCCAAGTGGTGCTTGTGGTTAAGAATCTTCTTGCCAATGCAGAAGATATATCAGATACAGTTCCATTCCTGTGTTGGGAAGATCTCCTGGAGGTGGGTATGGCAACCCACTCTAACATTCTTACCTGGAGAATTCCATGGACAGAAGAGCTTGGTGGGCTACAGTCTGTAGGGTCACAAAGAATTGGACATGACTGAAGCAACTTAGCACACACATACACACACACACACACACACACGTATATCTATATATGTCCTCATTATATACATATATATGTATACATATGTATGTATATATACCTATATATGTGTCCTCATACATATATATATATGTATATATGTCCTCATTGAAACTACATAAGATGATTTTAAGTGTTCTTTGTATAACAACAAATAATATTAGTTATTGATCTTAAAAGCTGAAATTGCTTATACTCTCATTTTATTTTATGAGTAATTCAATCAAGTGGTCTGAAATATAAAAAAGACAATGCACAAAAAATAGAAAGTGGATAAGAATATTATATTAATATTATTTATAATTTAATTACAAACTACTAAATTTTTTTATAAATTTAAATTTCTCTTGTGAATTATCTTAGTTCTATTTCTTTATCTCTTCCTATATCCATGATTTTTACCATGTACATTTACTTTATGTATGTGAAAAATTTTACTTTTCAAAGATGCCTATCTACAATATCTCCCATCTTCCATGTGTTAGTACAATGTGAGTTGCCACTTCCCAACAAAATATAAAGTCTAATTCTGCTCCAAGTGAATCATCTAGCTTTATGACTTACTTGTAATCAATACAGTATGGTGTCATATTCACAGCACCACTTCTGGGTCTCAATCACGAAAAGTTCATGTAGCTTCTACTTGTCTCGCTTTGGATTCTTTATCTGAAGAAATCACTGTGTAAACTCTAACTATTCTGGAACCATCATGCATGAGTGGTTTTATTTACCCATTAAGGTTAACAGTGCTTGCTGGGAACAAAATTGCAGGCATTTCAGCCCTAATCCAAGACTGGTTAATGAAGTCAACTTGGATCCTCTGGCTCAGCCTATCCACTACCTGAGAACTATTCAGTGACAAAAGTCAATGTCATTTCAAGGAAGAGAATCATCCAGCCAATCTAACCTATACTCTAGCTATTCAGAATCTGTGATGTATAAATATAATGCTTGTTGTGCTAAGCCCTTACAACTGGGGTTATTTTTTTATACAGCAGCACTAACTGGACCACAACACTGTCTCAGTTTGATTCCATTTGCCTTCTTTGATCACTATGTTGTCAGAGGGAAGATGTTTGACAATTGCATACATATTCCTGTTGTTTCTGGTTCTCCTGTCATCACTGTTAGAATGATATGACTGGGCTAGCAGACTGTTTTCACCAGCATAATAAGGAACACAGACAGCAGTGTTGATTGAATGAAGCTTCACCAGGTAAGCCCAGCCTAGAGAACAAACCCAGGATACTAGCACACAAGTGAGTCCAGCATCTCATAGACCCCTCAGCAAGCCAAGCCAGAATTAGCAGAGGCAAATAAGATCACCTGAATTCCAGTCAATGCACAGAAGTGTGTGTTTTGTAAACCAGAGATACCTGATACACAATGCTCCAACATGATTTCTCATTGAACAAACTGAATTATTTGAGGTTAAAGAGTTTGCTATGTTTCTTTTTTTTTTTTTAATTTTACACATACTCTTTAAGTATAAAAACCCCATGGACTGTAGCTCACCAGGCTCTTCTGTCCATGGAATTTTCCAGGCAAGAATACTGGAGTGGGTTGTCATTCCCTTCTCCAGGGGGTCTTCCCAATCTAGGGATTGAATCCCAGTGCCCTGCATTGTAGGCAGATTCTTTACCACTAAGTCACCGGGGAAGTCCTTAAATATAATACAACCCACTAAAACATGTATAACTATATTTGCAGTGTCTTTTCTTATTAAATATTCAATTTTAAACATGTATATACTCTCTCCAGTTTTAACAGTAAATAAATGCATATAAGAAGTAATGCACTCAATTTCATTCAAACAACAGCAACATGTTTACTGATATAGTTTAATGGTATGTAGGATATATACACAACATAAGCTAATTATTCTTGATAATGCAGAGCAACAGAAGTCAGCAAAAACTGCAATCCAATCAGTGTACTATGTAAAGAAGTGGTAAGATTCACTGAAATTTGCAAAAGATTGTCCTGATAAATAGAACCTAAATACTTACAGCTTGTGTGTAACATAAATATTCCATTTACAGGGAAAAATAGCGCTAAAAGATTTTTGTTTCATTTTCACTATAGACAAAATCAGGGTAATTTTGGCAAGTTTTATAGTATATATATTTATCATTATTTTCTTATTGCCATCTAATACCGATGTTTTTTTTTTTTTTTTTTTCCCCTCTAATACATATACTTTTGAGAGCGTGTGATGAAGTTCAGTTCAGTTCAATCATGTCTGACTCTTTGTGACCCCATTGACTGTAGCATAGGAGACTTCTCTGTCACCAACTCTTGGGACTTACTCAAACTCATGTCCATTGAGTCGGTGATGCCATCCAACCATTTCATATTCTGTCATCCCCTTCTCCTCCCACCTTCAGTCTTTCCCAGCATCAGGGTCTTTTCCAATGAGTCAGTTCTTCACATCAGGTGGCCAAAGTATTGGAGTTTCAGGTTCAGCATCCGTCTTTCCAATAAATATTCAGAACTTATTTCCTTTCAGATGGACGTTCATCAAGAGGCTCTTTAGTTCTTCCTTGTTTTCTTCCATAAGGGTGGTATCATCTGCATATCTGAGATTACTGAATTTTCCCCTTGCGATCTTGATTCCAGATTGTTCTTAATACAGTTTGGCATTTTGCATAATGTACTCTGCATAAAAGTTAAATAAGCAGGCTGACAATATACAGCCTTGACATACGCCTTTCCCAATTTGGAAACAGTCTGTTTTTCCATGTGTTGAGTGCAGCACTTTCACAGCATCATCTTTTAGGATTTGAAATATCTCAACTGGAATTCTATCACCTTCACTAACTTTGTTCATAGAGATGCTTCCTAAGGCCCACTTGACTTTGCACTCCAGGATGTCTGGCTCTAGGTGAGTGATCACACCATTGTGATTATCTGGGTCGTGTAGCTCTTTTTTGTACAGTTCTTCTGTGTATTCTTGCTACCTCTTCTTAATAGCTTCTGTTTCTGATAGGTCCATACCATTTCTGTCCTTTACCATGCCCATCTTTGGATGAAATTTTCCCTTGGTATCTCTAATTTTCTGAAGAGATCTCTAGCCTTTCCCATTCTTTTTTTTTTTTTTCCTCTATTTCTTTGCATTGATCACTGAGGAATGCTTTCTTATCTCTCCTTGCTATTCTTTGGAACTCTGCATTCAAATGGATATACCTTTCCTTTTCTCCTTTGCCTTTAGCTTCTCTTCTTTCATCAGCTATTTGTAAGGCTTCTTCAGACAACTATTTTGCCTTTTTGCATTTCTTTTTCTTGGAGATGGTCTTGATCCCTGCCTCCTGTACAATGTCACGAACCTCTGACCATTGTTCTTCAGGCACTCTGTCTATCAGAGTGATAGACAATCCCTTGATTCTATTTGTCACTTCCACTATGTAGAAGGATGTGCACTAATCTTCTCCTTAGAAAACTCCAAAATTACAACTCACTGCTGAACAGCTGTCGACAGGAGAATATTTGATCCCACCAAAAAAAGATACCCCACATCCAAGGGCAAAGGAGAAGCCCCAGCAAGATGGTAGGAGGGGTGAAATTCTGTTTAGAATCTAATCCCATACCCACCAGAGATGCTCAGAGGGCTCAAACAAAACCTTGTCAGCACCAGGAGACCCCACAGAGACTGAACCAGACTTACCTTTGAGTGTCTGAGTGTCTCCTATGGAGGTATGGGTCAGCAGTGGCCTGCCATAGGGGCAGGAGCTCTGGGTGCAGCAGACCTGGGTATGGCCTAAGCCTTCTTGGAGAAGGTCACCATTTACTCCACAATAGAGTCTCCAGAACTTACACAGGACTGGAGAAACAGACTCTTGGACTGGAGAAACAGACTCCTGTGCACACACAGGACTTGGGAGAAAAGAGCAGTGACCCTGCAAAAGACTAATGCGGACTTGCCCGTGGGTGTACATAAGTGTCCAGCAGAGGTGTGGGTCAGTGGTGGCCTGCTGCAGGGTTGGGGGCACTGACTGCAGAGGTGCCTGCATGGGACCTTTTGAAGAAGATCACCATTATCTTCATTACCTCCACCAAAGTTTGGCCTCAGGTCAAAAACAGGGAGGGAACACAGCTCTGCCAATCAACAGAAAACTGGTTTAAAGATTTACTGAGCATGGTTCTGCCAGAACAAGACCCAGTTTCCCCCACAGTCATTCTGTCCCATCAGGAAGCCTCCATAAGCCTCTTATTCTTATCCATCAGAGGGGAAACAGTCTGAAAACAACAGTCACAGAAAACTAATCAAACTGATCACCTGGACTACAGCCTTGTCAAACTCAGTTAAACTATGAGTCATGCAGTGTAGGACCACCCAAGATAGATGGGTTTTGGTGGAGAGTTCTGATGAAACGTGGTCCACTGGAGAAGGGAATGGCAAGCCACTTCAGTATTCTTGCCTTGAGAACCCCATGAACAGTCTGAAAGTGCAAAAAGATAGAACACTGAAAGATGAACTCCCCAGGTTGGTAGGTACCCCATATGCTACTGGAGAAGAGTGAAGAAATAACTCCAGAAAGAATGAAGAGATGGAGCCAAAGCAAAAACAACATTCAGTTGTGGATGTGAATGGTGATGGATATAAAGTCTGATGCTATAAAGAGCAATATCGCATAGGAACCTGGAGTGTTAGGTCCATGAATCAAGGTAAACTGGAAATGGGTTACACAGGAGATGGCAAGAGTGAACATCAGCATTTTAGGAATCAGTGAACTAAAAGGGACTAAATTGGGCAAATTTAACTCAGATGACCATTATATCTACTACTGTGGGCAGGAATCCCTTAGAAGAAATGGAGTAGCCCTCATAGTCAACAAAAGAGTCTGAAATGCAGTACTTGGATGCAGTCTCAAAAATGACAGAATAATCTGTTTGTTTCCAAAGCAAACCATTCAATATCACAGAAATACAAGTCTATGCCTCTACCAGTAATGCTGAAGCAGCTGAAGTTAAACAGCTTTATGAAGACTTACAAGACTTTCTAGAGTTAATACCCCAAAAAGATGTCCGTTTCATTATAGGGGACTGGAATGTAAAATTAGGAAGTCAAGAGATACCTGGAGTAACAGGCAAATTTGATCTCTGAGTACAAAATGAAGCAGGGCAAAGGTTAATAGAGTTTTGCCAAGATAATGGACTGATTATAGCAAACACCCTCTTCCAACACACAAGAGAAGACTCTACACATGGATATCACCAGATGGTCAATAACAAAATCAGACTGATTATAGTCTTTGCAGCCAAAGATGGAAAAGCTCTATACAGTCAGCAAAAACAAGACTGGAAGCTGACTTTGGCTCAGATTATGAACTCCTTATCGCCAAATTCAGGCTTAAATTGAAGAAAGTAGGGAAAACCACTAGATTATCCAGATATAACCTAAATCAAATCCCTATGACTATGCAGTGGAAGTGGTGAAGTTAGGTGAGTAAAAACAGTAAAGCAGTTGCAATTTCTCATAACAGGTAAACATAAAGCATATGATTAAGCAAAGTGGCAATTTGATCAAGAAGCTAGATCTCTTCAGCGATAAAGTTCTTGCATGTGATTTGTTTTTCAAGCTTGTTACTTTATCATTTATTTTTAAAAGAGGGCAAAAATCTTTTATTTTATATTGACACCCTAGAATTACTGAAGAAATCTTGACACAAATGAGAGCTAGTGATTGAAGCCACTTTTACTAATATATTAAATGATGTAAGTTAAATGATCTACCTCCTCCATTTTTTTTGTTGTTGTTGTTGTTGCTGCTTCATTCAGCATCAGCCATAACATCTTAAAAGCTGCATGAGTGGATTTGTTTTTTGTTTTCTTTTTTTAAGATATATCTTGTGAAGACACTCAAAATTAGTAGTGTAGCATCTTCAGATTTTAGCAGAATGAATTTATATTCCACTAGAGCTGTGTTCTTTTTGGCCTAATTCTTCAAATTTTAAATGCTCAACAGGATTGATGAGGCTATTTAGCTACAAACCAAGTAGCAAGAATCAGCATTTACATATATATTGCAATCTAGAACCACATTTTCTAATCAGACTTTAGATCACAGGACAATATAAATATATACTGTGGAAGAGACTAGATTAGAAATGAATATATGTGATTAAATTTTTAAAAGCAAAGGCTTAGTAGTTTCTTCTTTGCCATGATTCCAACCAATTTTTGTCAGTGACTAGAATAATCTGTTTGGGCATCCCTGGTAGCTCAGTAGTAAAGAATCCACCTGCCAGGTAGAGGATGTGGGTTTGATCCCTGGGCCAGGAAGATCACTTGGGAAGGAAATGGCTTCTCACTCCAGTATTCTTGCCTGGGACTCCATGGACAGAGGAGACTGGCAGGCCACAGTCCATGGGGGTCTCAAAAGAGTCAGATATGCCCTAGCAACTAAACAACAAATAATCCATTTGGAGTAACTGAAATCAAATTTAGAGATCGTGGTAGTATATTTAGGCTGCTAAAACAAAATTCTATATACTGGATGACTTATAAACACAATGATTTCTCACTGCTCTGAGGCTGGTAAGTCCAAGATCACAGTGTCTGATGAAGGATTAGTTCCTGGATAATAAAGGGTACCTTCTTACTCTGTCCTCACATGTAGGAATGAAGGATCTCTCTGGGGCCTCCCTTACAAAGACTCTAAACCCATTCATGAGAGATTTGTCCTCATGACCTGATCACCACCTAGAGGCTCCACTTTCTTTTGTGAACAGAGCACATACCAATTTAACAGAAACTATCCACACTGAGTTAATTTTCTTGCAGTCCTTGATTTCCATCCTTCCATTCTAATTTATAAGTCATTAACCTAATCATAAAGTCTTTCTTGGAGCTTTTCTGACATTAATATCACAAGGGAAAATTCTACAGTCTGCTATTCTAAATTTATTTTATTAGTGAGTCCTGGTTCCCTGGAGAAACTTCCTTAATGTATTATGCATTGCAACTCCATTCTCCAAAGTTGTTTGCTCAGTTTATTAACATTCAGTATATTATTATTGATATTAATTTTATAATCAAAATAAGTATATATTAATATTTAGCAATATATTTTTATATAGTTCCTAACTTAAACTAAATAACCACTTTTGGAGAACCAATGCTTTAGAGCCATCTGATAATGAGGCTATCCATTATTTAAAAGTAAACAAAGCAAAATAAACACAAACAAACAAAAAAATCCTCCCAAGTTATTCAGATATATAGCTGGTATAAATATTCAGAATGCTATTTTCTATTTCTCCCTGATTGATTCTTGCTACAGTGTTTGTAGCTAATGCCTCTTCTCAGAAAAGATAATGTAGATGGAGAAACAGAGAAATTCAATAAGAAAGAAAAATAAATGAAAGGTAAGGCTTAGATTCTTTATTATGACACACTTACCTATATTTACCTATTTCCTTTCCTCTTGTATTATATAAATATTAACTATGTGTTGGTTTTGATTCCTTTGCAGTGCAATCTTTATTTCAATAGCATGACTTTGAAGATTAGCATGATTTTCCCCTCTTCATCAACCTGCAATATACTATAATGCTAATGTTTATCCTAAATATAGCATGCTATGGCTTAACCCAGTAACTCAGCAATAAAGAATCCATCTGCAATGCAAGTAATGTGAGAGGAGCAGGCTTAATCCCTGGGTCTGGAAGATCTCCTGGAGAAAGAAATGGCAACCCACTCCAGTATTCTTGCCAGGAAAATCCCATGGACAGAGGAGCCTAGCAGGCTGTTTTTCAAAGCATTGCAAACAGCTGGACATGACTGAGTAACTGAACACACACACACACACACACCCCCCTACTGTTTTTGATTTCTAGATTTGTTGCACTTTCAAATCAACTTAATGTTCTTCCATCATTTGACCGTTGTGTAATTTACACTGAATATTTATTTTGAGCTTAGAGAACAATTCTCTTCCTATGTTATTTCCTCCTTCAGAAATTTGGATTTGACTCATTTGTTTTGCAATGGATAAATCAGTGTACACAGAACTATGAAACACGTCATCTGTTGAGCCCAGAGTGTAGCTAAAGGACACGACTATTTTTCCAGAAAATATATAGAATGATGATTGCATGAATTTTAGTGATATTTTTATCTATTGTTAGAAGAAAAGCATCTATTATTGAATTTTTACTCTTACTTTTCTGTAACTAAATTGTAAATAAATAATTTAAAAATCCATAAATATTCTGTATAATAGTCCATCTAAAAACTAAGTAGGTATATCTGTAGGTGAAAATAATTTGACTATTTTTAACATATGCTTTGATTCACTACCCTGCATTGAGAATTGTATAATTGTGCGAACATCTGCATTTGGAAAATTTATTATTTTTCCACAAGTCAACAGTATTTAAATCAAAAATATTTTGCATATTGTATATTTAACTTAGCAAGCTATCATACTGTGCTTCCTTGACACTCATCACAAAATGAAGTCATTTTGTTTTCTTAAAATCAAACAATTGTTGTAATTGCAGACTAGTTTATGACTATCTTCATCAAAACTATAAGTGTATTAATTGTTGAGCACATAAGCAACTTTTCACAAAGTGATTACATTGTTTAAAACATAATGAGCAGAAATGGCATTTCAACAGATAATAACCTTGTTTTATTCCCCTCAAAACAAAAATAATACTTTCTGATTCTCATTATAGATATGGAATTGTCTGTACAAAAGAAGTAGAGATTCTTTCTTTCTTTTCAAGCGTACTTATCATTTTAGTTCCATAAACTTTTGAGTGCATTCTTAAGGCTATTAGTATTTGCATACCTTTTGAATCTTAAACTTTACAGTTGCATCCTTATTATATAAACATTCAAAAAATTGGTCAATTACTTAAGCCTAGTTTACATTGAGTTTTTACCTAAAATAATAACTATGTGAGCTGTTATAAATCCCCAAATTCTATTATATGTGAATATATTTATAGAGCATAGCATTTCTATAATCCTATATTAGATATGAAAAAAATTAAATTTCAGGAAGTCAACTAATAAATGTGAGATCCAGACTTTGAATATAGACCAGCTGTAAAATAGTCTGATGTTTGTTCCACTAGACTACACTGCTTTCATCAGCTCTATCAGTGAAGGTCATGGAATGAACTTATATAATATTAATAGAATTGCAGATATAGCAACAACTATAACAACTACACTCATTTATTCATCTGCTTTTCATGTGAGGGACCTTAACTCAGCAAATTGCATTTTAATACTACAACTATGAAAATGAAAAAAAAAAATAGCAAAAGTTAAGTAAACCTGCCCAGGGCATTTTTAAAATAAACCAATATTGGGTTCTATTATCCATAGAATTCAAATTAATTCTCCATACAGTAAATTTAATTACCTAGAATGCTATAGGGGGTATGAGAAATCTCAGGTAATTATTATATTTTCTAGAGAATATGATGATTAGCTATTTTAAGTCTTGGAGCCTAATAGAATTAGCCTAGTGCTAAACATATTATTATCCTTTTGAAGAGTCAGAAACTACACTGATGTAGTTTCTTACAGTACCTCAGAGTTATTACTGTGAACATGAATTGTCACTATTTAGAATGTATGGGTTTGAACAGATAGAAAATTGAGGGAGGTAGAATTCTAAATGAACTGACTCTTCTGAAGATAGTTGAGAGTTAATCACTGGGCCTCTAGGGTACTCTTTAACACGTTTCTCTTAAAATGTTAAAGAAGACTTCAGCAAGCCATTAAGACAGTTAGTTTTCTAAGCTGGAGAAGGAAATGGCAACCTACTCCGGTCTTCTTGCCTGGAGAATCCCAAGGACAGAGGAGCCTGGTGGGCTGCTGTCTATGGGGTTGCACAGAGTTGGACACGACTGAAGCGACTTAGCAGCAGCAGCAGTAGCTCTTTTCCAAGTATAGAAATTACTACCAAGGTAAACTTAGAAACTGAAAAAAATAGGACAGTTATTACTACTATATCTATATGCATTTGATTAGGATAACTATGTACAAATATTACTCACTATTGATATAAACATTCGCAAAATCATACACTGAAAGAATATAGGTCCATACATCTCACACCATCAAAGCTTATAATACTTAGGATATATCACTACATCTATCTGTGCATATCTCTATATCAGTGTATATCAAGAATAGTCTATAGATAAATATAGATATAGATAATATACTATCTACATTCAGATATATAAATATACAGAGATTGATGTAGACATAGTATAGATATATAGAGATAATTTCCTTTGTGAAAATAGTCATCACTTAGAAAATCATCATTCCAATTAAATGATATACTGCATTTTGTCAAGACTGGAAATTAAAAGCTGACCTTTTTAGTCTGTTAGGTACACATCTAAAGTTTTTTTTATTATATAAATACATCATTTTTATTATATGTAAGATAATTTTTCAATTTTCTAATTTAAGAATCAATTATAATACATTTAAAAAATCAAAATATGAAATGAGGAAAGAAAATAGTGACTGTTTTTACTATTTTCAAAGTTTACTTTATATACATTAATTTAAATTTTATAAAAAACTTTCAGGTAGGCAAAATAACTCCCAACCTATTTTCCTAGTGAAGGCCACTGAAACAGTTTCAGCAACTCTCCTATGGGTGCATCTTTCAAATAAGTAGGGGGGAAAAATTGTTAAAGAAAGAGTCACACATTAATGGAAGGCAGAACTCTCTTCCCCTATACATGTATCTGTTCTCCTCCAAACTCCCCTCCCATCCAGGCCACTACATAACATTGAGTAGTGTTCCCTGTGGAGAAGGCAATGGCAACCCACTCCAGTACTCTTGCCTGGAAAATCCCATGGAAGGAGGAGCCTGGTAGGCTTCAGTCCATGGGGTCGCAAAGAGTCAGACACGACTGAGCGACTTCACTTTCACTTTTCACTTTCACGCATTGGAGAAGGAAATGGCAACCCACTCCAGTGTTCTTGCCTGGAGAATCCCAGGGACGGGGGAGCCTGGTGGGCTGCCGTCTATGGGGTTGCACAGAGTCAGACACGACTGAAGTGACTTAGCAGCAGCAGCAGCAGCAGTGTTCTCTGTACTATACAGTTAGTGATCCATTTTAAATATAACAGTGTATACATGCTGGCCTCAAACTCCCTAGAGATTGTCATACTGAGTGAAGTCAGATAGAGCAAAATATCGTATGATAACCTTATATCAAGAATCTAAAAAGAAATGACACAAGTGAACTCATCTAGGGCTTTTTTGGACTTCCCTGGTGGCTCAGTTGGTAAAGAATCTGCCTGCAATGTGGGAGACCTGGGTTCGATCCCTGGGTTGGGAAGATCCCCTGGAGGAGGGAGTGACAACCCACTCCAGTATTCTTGCCTAGAGAATCCCCATAGACAGAGGAGCCTGCTGGGCTGCAGTCTATGCGTTCACAAAGAGTCAGACATGACTGAGCAACTAAGCAAAGGGCTTTTTTTATTCCCCTGTTGGCTAGTTCTGGTTACTCTCCAGTTCTGGTATAGCAAAGCTTACCAGAACCTGAGCTTGCAGATTCTGGAATTTTTTATTGCTTTGGTGTTCATTTGAAAAGAGAAAAAATGCCCTTGGCATGGAGTTGATGGGAAGAAAAGTATACTGGAATCACCCAGATAAACACTGCGAGCTATGATCTTGTAGTATTAGGCAGGCTAATTTTCACTTCTCTATTATCTGTAATACTTACAATTCTCATCCTTTTTACCCCCCTACTTTTTTCTGTCTTGAGAAAACATCACAAAGGCAAGTTGCCTTAATTTTAATTCTACTCTTTAATATTCCAAAAGCTACGAGTTTATTTTAACTCTTGTTTAATCTTACTCATCTTCCTCTTCACTTGATCTTTTTTATAAAAATAGTTTAGCCATTTATCTTCTTTGATTTTTTAGCTCCTGTTTTATAGATACATCATCTGATCTGTTGATAGTACTAAATGTTTATTTAGAAATTACCATTTGCCAGACATTATGCTGAGCAAAGGCTCATTTAATCTGTGCAACCATATGATATGTGTATTTATTTCATAGATGGTGCCAGGAGATTAAGTAAATTGTCTGAGGTCATAATACTCTGAAATTGTAGAGTTGACTTAACCTAGCCCATCTGAGTAGGGCCCGTGTTTTTAACCACTTTATGCACAATGATTGCTTTAAAATTCATTGCTTCTTATAGTAATCCATTTCCAAATGTCTGCATCCCTGTGATGAATTCTTTTTCTATAATTTTGTTTGTCAGATTTTGTTGATCTTGTTTTATGTTTAACCTCTGAATACAGATATGTTTTATCAGAACTATTTATACTTCCCTTTATTGTAAAAGCCATCCTTCTTTGTTATTTTAAAGTTCTCTCAAAATAGCACTCAATGTATTTCTGAGCTGTCATGGATATTTTCTTGCATTTGGTGATTGATTCACTTTAAAGCTTCAGAATTAAACTGGCTCTTAAGCAATGTTACCAGAAATATTTTTATTTCAACTCAAACCAATGCATACAGAAAGCAGTGCGGTTCTGCTATATATGAGAATGAAACTAATTTATGTATCTGAGTGAATATATCTGTATTTTAGTACACAAAATAACTAAGGACCAATGTTTGATAAAAAGAAGTTTCTAGCATTCATGTAAAATATCTCCATCCTTACTGTATGCCACACTGTATTCTGTGAATATTTCTACATAAAATTGTTGAATTAATTCTGCCAGTATTATGTTCCTTAAGAAAATTTTACTTATTACCTAAAGAGATTCAAAACTTGTATATAACTTGATATTTTAAAAAGTTTGTTTTAGTGTCTCAGTCATGTGGGATTCTAAAACCCCATAGATTCTAGCCCGTCAGACTCTTCTGTCCATGGAATACCACAGGCAAGAATACTGGGGTGATTAGCCCTTCTCCTCTCCAGGAGACAGGGACTGAACCTGGATCTCCACCATTGCAGGCAGACTCTTTATCATACGAGCCACTGTGTTTAAAAACATCAATAAGTATCTGTTGAATTAATATTGGCTTTAGACATTTTCAATTTAAAATAATTTTGACTGGTTACTCTTCATCATTTTATGTCATTTAGTGACCCTTATTTATTTTGTTTGTTTGTTTGATTTGGAAAGAAAAGTTTACTCTTTTTGGAAAACAATATGCACACTTTATTTTGCAAAATCTGTTTGTAAATTTTTAAAGGATAGTATGATACAAAATACCAGTAATCAAGACGGTCTGATTTTAAATGATTTCATCTTTCTATGGAGTAAATAAGCTCATTTTCAAAAAATCTACTACAGTTGGTGTTAACTAGATGTGTTTGAAGAGAAAATACACAGTATTCATAATCAGAAAGTTGATTTACACATTTCTTCAGTTAATAATTTTAAATATGAATATTCAAAACACTAACCAGGATTTGTCTCCAGATAGGAAATGATATATTTAAATAACTATAATTGAAATATATATATATATATATATGTGTATATATTGTATCATGTTATTATCACATAAACTCAATGTTCAAAAAACAAAAATTATGGCATCTGGTCCCATCACTTCATGGCAAAGAGAAGGGGGGAAAATGGAAGCAGTGACAAACTTTATTTTCTTGGGCTCCAAAATCACTGCAGACGGTGACTGCAGCCACAAAATTAAAAGACGGTTGCTCCTTGGAAGAAAAGCTATGACAAACCTAGACAGTGTATTAAAAAACAGAGATGTCACTTTGCCAACAAAGGTTCATATAGTCAAAGCTTTATTTTTTTCAATGGTCATGTACAGATGTGAGAAGTAGATCACAAAGAAGTCTGAGAGCTGAAGTATTGGCACTTTTGAACTGTGGTATTGGAGAAGACTCTTGAGAGTCCCTTGAACAGCAAGGATATCAAACCAGTCAATACTAAACGAAATTAGTCCTGAATATTCATTGGAAGGACTGATGCTGAAACTGAAGCTGCAATGCTTTGTCCACCAGATGGGAAGAGCCAACTCATCAAAAAAGATCATGATGTTGGGGAAGACTGAAGACAAAAGAAGAGGGTAGCAGAGGATGATATGGTTAGAGAGCATCACTGACAATGTACACGAATATGAGCAAACTCCTGGAGATAGTGAAGGACAGGGAAGCCTGGTGAGCTGAGTGCAAGGGGTAACAGAGTCAGAAATGACTTAGGGAATGAACCACCACAACAAATTATGGCATAATTACACATGTAAAAGTTCAAGTATTCATAAAAACATTGCATTATTTTGTGTTGTTTACAAAATGAATGCTATATGTTTCTAAGTAATCCCTGGCAACCTGTACTTTATTGGGAAATAGCATTTTATCAAAAGAGGTTTTAAAATTAATTATTATAATATTTGAGCTTATTTAAAGAAATTTAAAGTTAGAACTGGACATGGAATGACAGACTGGTTCCAAATAGGAAAAGAAGTATGTAAGGCTGTATATCACTACCCTGCTTATTGAACTTATATGCAGAGTACATCATGAGAAACTCTGGGCTGGAAGAAGCACAAGCTGGAATCAAGATTGCCGGGAGAAATATCAATAACCTCAGATATGCAGATGACACCACCCTTATGGAAGGAAGTGAAGAGTAACTAAAAAGCCTCTTGATAAAAGTGAAAGAGGAGAATGAAAAAGTTGGTTTAAAGCTCAACATTCAGAAAACTAAGATCATGGCATCTGGTCCCATCATTTCATGTGAAATAGATGGGGAAACAGTGGAAACAGTGCAGACTTTATTTTGGGGGGCTTCAAAATCACTGCAGATGGTGATTGCAGCCATGAAATTAAAAGATGCTTACTCCTTGGAAGGAAAGTTATGACCAACCTAGATAGCATATTCAAAAGCAGAGACATTACTTTGCCAACAAAGGTCCATCTAGTCAAGGCTATGGTTTTTCCTGTGGTCATGTATGGATGTGAGAGTTGGACTGTGAAGACAGCTGAGTGCCAAAGAATTGATGCTTTTGAACGGTGGTGTTGGAGAAGACTCTTGAGAGTCCCTTGGACTGTTGCTGCTGCTGCTAAGTCACGTCACTCATGTCCGACTCTGTGCGATCCCATAGACAGCAGCCCAACAGGCTCCTCTGTCCCTGGGATTCTCCAGGAAAGAATACTGGAGTGGGTTGCCATTTCCTTCTCCAATCATGAAAGTGAAAAGTGAAAGTGAAGTCTCTCTGTCTTGTCCGACTCTTAGCGACCCCATGGACTGCAGCCTACCAGGCTCCTCTGTCCATGGGATTTTACAGGCGAGAGTACTGGAGTGGGTTGCCATTGCCTTCTCTGCCTTGGACTGCAAGGAGATCCAAAAAGTCCATTCTAAAGGAGATTAGTCCTCAGTGTTCTTTGGAAGGACTGATACTAAAGCTGAAACTCCAATACTTTGGCCACCTCTTGCGAAGACTTGACTCATTGGAAAAGACTCTGATGCTGGGAGGGATTGGAGGCAGGAGGAGAAGGGGACAACAGAGGGTGAGATGGCTGAATGGCATCACTGACTCGATGGATAAGATTTTGGGTGAAATCTGGGAGTTGGTGATGGACAGGGAGGCCTGGCGTGCTGCAATTCATGGGGTCGGGAAGAGTCGGACATGACTGAGTGACTGAACTGAACTGAACGTTATATAATTAAATAAATTTCATCATTTTATAATTATTACAGCTTTATTCTAAAACTTTTTAAAAGGAAGAGCACATTTGTGATCACTAATAATTTTTAGGTTAACAATTTATATTCAGATTTGTTTATACAAGTTAAACAGACATCCATAGACTAGGGACTTGTGTTTCTATGTATTCACTAGAAAACAATAAAGATTTTGTGTCAGGTTTTAAAATTTTTAGAGTTTAAATTACAATAGAAAATTTTATATTTTCTTGGAAACAACACGAGTTTGGCTTTTAAAGGAAAAATGATTTTCTTTCTAACAAATACATAGATTTCTTTTTTGCTAACCACAGGACACCATTTTTTTAGGCACCTTAAACAGCCTAATTTACCTTGTATATACGATTATACATAAATCACATACCTATGTGTACACACTGCATGCTGCTGCTGCTGCTAAGTCACTTGAGTCGTGTCCGACTCTGTGCGACCCAATGGACGGCAGCCCACCAGGCTCCCCCGTCCCTGGGATTCTCCAGGCAAGAACACTTGAGTGGGGTGCCATTTCCTTCTCCAATGCATAAAAGTGAAAATTGAAAGTGAAGTCAGTCAGTTGTGTCCGACTCTTAGCTACCCCATGGACTGCAGCCCACCAGGCTGCTCCATCCATGGGGTTTTCCAGGCAAGAGTACTGGAGTGGGATGCCATTGTCTTCTCTGACACATTGTATAGATAGAAACAAATATGTATGCATACTTTATTAAGCTCATAATAAAACTGTCATTAAATGTGTTTTTTAAAAGGCCTGTTACATACATTTGTTTGTTTGCTTTTAGAGATAATTTTTACATCAAGACATGGATATGGGTATGTGTATGTACACCACTTATTTCTTAATAAGCAAATGCTATGGTTAAATCAAAAAGTTAAAATTGTGTGTTGTAAAACAGAGCCAAACAGATGTTCCAAAATATCCAGATGCTTGGTGTAATTAAAATGAAACATCTGGATTATTAGCAGATTGAATTTTTTTTTAATTGAAATGGCTGGAGGCTTTGAAATAATGACATTACATTTTAAAATGACATGATTTGTTATTAACAATATGAAAGCCTAAGACTTTTGTCCAGTTACAAGTTAATATGTGTTACAACAGAAGTGATATTCTGTGTACCTGGTACTCCCATATTCACTATCATTGTGCTAGATATCTGATTGCTTTCTTTTCACATTGTTTCTTTAAAATACCTCAATTTAGTCCTTGGATATAATTAAATTTAAGAATTTGTATTTTTTTTAAACTAACTATGCCAGTTAAGCTGGGCTTCCCTGGTAGATCAGCTGATAAAGAATCCACCTGTGATGGATTCATTTTGATATTTGGCGAAACTAATACAATTATGTAAAGTTTAAAAATAAAATAAAATTTAAAAAAAATAAAATAAATTACCTTAAGGCATGGGAAAAAAAAAAAAAAAGAATCCACCTGCATTGCAGGAGACCCTGATTCGATTCCTGGGTTGGGAATATCCCCTGGAGATGGGATAGACTACCCACTCCAGTATTCTTGGGCTTTCCTGGTGGCTCAGGTGGTAAAGAATGTGCCTGCAATGCAGGAGACCTGGGTTTGATCCCTAGGTTGGGAAGATCCCCCGGAGGAGAGCACGGTAACCCAGTCCAGTATTCTTGCCTAGAAAATCCCCATGGACAGAGGAGCCTGGTGGGCTACAGTCCATGGGGTCACAGAGTCAGACATGACTGAGCAACAAAGTACAACACAGCACGTGTCAGTTAAGCTACTTTAAATAAAACTATTTCTTGTAATCATGTATGAATATAAATCATTGTTTATTACTGAATAAAAAATTAAAGAAGATATAATTCATTCCACTACTTTAGAAAATTGATTTATTTTGACTTCTTGATTAAAACAGACAATTATATTAATGTATGTTTTTGGTTTATAATTTTAACGACTGACGCACTTAGTAAAATTTTGACATTTAAAAAATAATAGTCATGTATAAATATGAGCATAAAATGCATAAAATGCCTTCAAAAATGTACTTCTAATTACTTTTTGAATAACATTTGCATTCAACTTTATTAACTCTAAACTTCATGTTTTTATATTTGAGTGCCTACCTATGGTGATTAATAAAATGCCTAAATTTACTGAGAAGAATCATTAAAATCCTGAAGAGTAGACTCCTAATATAGAAAATTACAAGGTTCATGGTCTTTCTTTTAAAGGACTTGTATTTATTTTCAATGTGTTGTGTGATTGTTATAATTTAGGCATCTCCAATACTCTCAATGTATATACATGTAAATATTTCAGAAACGCAATTTCATGTATTGTGTCCTCAGACAGTATATACTTAAATCCAGTGAATAGAATTTAGAATAAATTCTGAGATAGATTAAATTACTCCTGATGTTCATTCACTCCCACCTCCTGTCTCCTTAAGAAAACATTTAACTTCAGTTTAGCTGGGCTTTGGCTACAAGTTGAGTTGATTATTTATCCTCCCAGCTTGCCTATGGGCTCAGCCATATGACTTACTGCGACAAATGAGATATTTGTTTGTTATATGCAGCTGTTTCTATTGTGCCTCTACCATCATGGAGAACTGGTTTCCCTGAGTAAGGATAACTGCTCCTTGACCTGGGTCCAGAGTGAACACTCTTGCAATACACTAAGAGTAGCCTGCAGTGAAGACTCACACAGGGTCCCTGGCTAGAATCTCTAAATTGGGCTTTATTTAGATTAGCTAATCTAAAGTAGATCTATAGACTCATTAACATGAGTTGTTATTATTGAATACCATTTAGTTTGGGAGATCAGTGGTCTATTATCTTTTCTCCAGTAACTAATTGATACAGGATGACTTAATTACTTTGTGTATCTATAGACATCCATGATCTTGGTGTTATTGCTGAATGGTTTTAGATACATGAATTAATGACAAGTTAAGTGTGTGTGTGCTCAGTGATGGCTCACTCTTTGTGACCCCTTGGACTGTAGCCTAACAGGCTCCTCTGTCCATGGAATTTTTCAGACAAGAACACTGGACTGGGTTGCCATTTCCTCCTCCAGGAGATCTTCCCAACCCAAAGATCAAACCCACATCTCCTGTGTATTCTGCATTGGCAGGCGGATTCTTTACCATTGAGCCACCTGGGAAGCCCCAATGACAAGTTAGTTTCAGCTATTAATATGAACTATGTATTTACCTCCACATGGCCTGTCTTCTAAATCAATGTGAAACACGTTTAACAATGCATGAGGCAGAAGAGGAAGGATTTTATCAGCTATTTGTCCAGATGTCTATAAAAAGAGAGACCATGAAATCTTTTGTGCAAAACTTGAAAATTGTAAAGCCCTGTAGAATTTTTTTGAAAATCTTTCATTTAATTTGAGGTTTCCCTGGTGGCTCAGACGGTAAAGTGTCTGCCTTCAATGTGGGAGACCTGAGTTTGATCCCTGGGTGGGGAAGAACCTCTGGAGAAGGAAATGGCAACCCACTCCAGTACTCTTGCCTGGAAAATTCCATGGACAGAGGAGCCTTGTAGGCTACAGTCTATGGGGTCACAAAGAGTCGGACAGGACTGAACAACTTCACTTCTTCATTTAATTATATAAAAGAGACCATGATGACCATTCTATATGTCAACATTTGCTTCTTAGTCTTATTAATAAGATATATAATTTATGAAAACCAAGCCACATCTTCCACTTATTCTTTAAACTTTGGCTAAGTCTTTACCACTTTTTCTTTAAACTTTGGCTAGGTTTCAAATGGGAGAAGAATTTTGGCTGATGATTCAACTAACATATGTTAAAGACCTAACATGATAATCAAAGAGCCACATGATAGGCAGGAACTATGAAGAATAAACTGGCTAATTGTAATTTGAACACTTCTGGTCAATTCTTCAATAGAATATATTAGCTGATAATTAGTCATGTAGTATCTTGTGGACTCTGTCTATACAAAGATTGTAATAGAACAAATTGTTATTGAACAAGTTTATTGATCATAGGAGATGTAGTTGGAAAACCTGCATCTCTATCCTCAAATAATTAAATAACTAAAGGTCTTCCTAAAAAACAATACCCCAAAGAATGCAAAAAGCTATCTCTCTAAGCTAATTAGAAGACAGAAGTGGACAGTGAATTAGAGGAGGAAAATGGAATTGCTTAAACATGAAGGATACATCAAACTTCTAATATCTTCTGATTTATCCTGAAGAGTTGCCCTGGAGCCCTGTTGATATACCTATTGTTTGAAAATATAACTATGAATAGCAAACAAAGCATTCTTTCAATTTACCAGCAACATAGAAAAAGTAGAAGTAGAGTGATGATTAGAACAAGAATCAGGTATACGGGCAGTTTTAAATATGAAAGAAAAAGAAGCTATTTTATTTTAGCATATATGTAAATGTTAAGGGCTTCCCTCATGGCTCAGTTAAAGCATTCAAAAATGAAAATCAGACAGCTTTCCAATGATTGGTGCTAGACTGCTCCTCACATAATGTGTTTAACACACAGATACCCTGCAACTGAAAACAAGATAGAGGAATCAGAAGGTACTCTTCTAAAAAATGAATTAGTATTGTGTAGGAAAACATCATTCTTCTAAGAGTGTGTCTATGTGTGTATTTATGGAATTTGTCATAATTCCAAGACAGGTGGCTAAATCTTTTATACATGGAGATATTGCCTGCTTCAAAATTAGATCCTAGATATTTTAGCTTGTGGGGTCAGTATTTCTAGATGGGGACCAGGAAAGGAGCATAGGGGCTAAAAATAAACTGTAATCAACCCACCCATATTTAGATGTCAGCATGCTTTTATAAGAAGAGGAATCATTTTCAAATGGGAATATGTGTCCTGCTCTCCCATCTGCATTTCAATATCACCTTGACATGGGATACAAATTTTAGTTTCAAGACTTCATTACCAAGTGGCAAAGTTCAAAGGTCTGTGTTTCTGTAATGGTTGTTTTTATATAGAGAGAGGCACCATACTGAGTTATACTAAAGAAAAAAGGCAGAGGTGAACAAACTGAACCAATGCTTTTTATAAAAAAATAAAATAAAGGACATTTCTGTTATATATATGTCAATTTGAGCATATTATTTTATATTTAGATCAAAATAGCCCTTCCAGCATATGAATAGAGGATTTACTTTCTCTGAGAAGCACTGCTATTCTTTAAGAGTATTGTGTATATGCTTTTTTGTGTTTAAACAGGCAAGTGTATATGAACCTTGCATTTATGTATGTCTATGTTTAATTTTAAAATACCTGCTGAATGACAACAAAGGTTAAGAACTTTAATCTTTATCTCACACTGCACATTAAAATAAAGTCAGATGCCAGACTATGGGCTGTCAAAGCTCTATTTTAGATGCACTCTAAAGGTTTCTGGGTTATTATATGAGCCTCCTTTCTATTACCTTGGCTCTGTCAGTTCTTAGTTTAGTTGGTCTGTCCTGTTGTGAGTAGCTCAACAGTGCTGTGCTTTCTTTTCTTGATTCCCTATTCCAGCCCAGACCACTGTACGGAGATCATTCATTAAGCTTTTCTCAAATTTCCCAATTCAAACACAGAGCCTGAATGAGAAACCTTGGCATTTCCATCCGGGTTAAGATCAATTCGCAATATTTTGCTTCTTTTATTAGTAAAACTCAGAGCCTGATTATAACCAATGTAAAAATAAAAGAGCATTTGGCAGTATAGATCCCTCAAAAGTATCAAAAGGCTAAATTTTCACGAAGGACAACACTGTTTCTAAATTAGTCATATATATCTCATTCAGTCATTCAGTCATGTGTGACTCTTCGCTACTCCATGGGATGCAGCATGCCAGGCTTCCGTCTGCTTCACCATCTCCCAGATCTTGCTCAAACTCATGTCCATTGAGTTGGTGATGCCAACCAACCATCTTGTCCTCTGTTGTTCCCTTCTCCTCTTGCCTTCAATCTTTCCCAGCATCAGTGTCTTCTCTAATGAGTCAGCTCTTTGCATCAGGTGGCCAAAGTATTGGAGTTTCTACTTCAACATCAGTCCTTCCAATAAATATTCAGGGTTGATTTCCTTTAGGATTGACTGGTTTGATCTCCTTGCTGTCCAAGGGACTGTCAAGAGTCTTCTCCAACACCACAGCTTAAAAGCATCAATTCTTCAGCTCTCAGCTTTCTTTACAGTCCAATTCTCACATCCATACATAAGTACTGGAAAAACTATACCTTTGACTAGACAGACCTTTGTCAGCAAAGTAATGTCTCTGCTTTTTGGTGTGCTAAGTTTGTCATAGTTTTTCTTCCAAGGAGTGAGTATATTTTAATTTCAAGGCTGCAGTCATGTATTTCATATATATATATATATATATATATATATATATAAAGTTATATATAATACCCTGCTTTCTTTTATTTTTAAGTTGAAGTTAAATTGACATATGATATTATATGCTTCAAGTGTACAACATTTTAATTCAACATCTGTTTACACTACAAAATGATCACCAAAAATAGTCTAATTATGTTCCACTACTGTACAAATTGGAGCAGGAAATGGCAACCCACTCCAGTTTCCTGCCTGGAGGATGCCATGGACAAGGGAGCCTGGTAGGCTATAGTCCATGGGGTTGCCAAGAGTCGGACACAACTGAGTAACTAACAACAACAGCCGTGTAATTGGTGCTTCCTTGGTAGCTCAGCCAGTAGAGAATCCACCTGCAGTGTGGGAAACCTAGGTTCAATCCCTAGGTTGGGAATACCCCCTGGATGAGAGCCTGGAAACCCACTCTAGTATTCTTGCCTGAAGGATCCTCATGGAGAGAGGAGCCTGGCAGGCTACAGTCACAGCACAGCACAGCACAGCACCATACAATTGATCCCCTTCACCCTTTTCTTCTTTCTTAATATTTGACAATCTATCCAATGTAGTTTTTCAAATGGTTGAATAAACCATTTTATTGATTGGAATAAAAAATATTTTTCCCCAAATCCTCCCATTTCTCACTTTGTAAAAGAAACATATTTATAAAAATTGTCAGTATTTTGGATATTATTATGAAAATGAAGTGTGAATAACTCATTTCTGGAAATAATGGACATGTAAGGTAACAGATGAAATATGAAAATCTATTGGGTACTACTACTTACCTGGTTCCAGCTCTTCTACCTCCTATTTTTCTTCATTCCACTTTTCTCTTTATCTTGACCTCCAAATATTTTGAGAGAGAGGACTTCAGGTTTCAGTCACAATTACTCAACTATGCTGTTTATAGCCCAGGAAAAGCAATATTTAAATACATGTGAGTGGCTATGTTTTAATAAGCAATAATTCATCAACCCTGATATTTGAAATTCAAATAATTTCCATATACCATTTAAAAGGAGGTATCTGCTCTTTGCTGAAATATCTTTCTTATTTTGCAGACCATGCAAATACTGGCAGTGGGCAAGATTCAGCCTTCTCCTAATAGATTGTTGATCTTCAACCTGGAAAAGCAGAAAAAAACTCACTAGGTATACAGAAACTTTCCCACATATGTATGCTTAGTCACTCAGTCCTTTCGGACTATTCTGACCCAGGGAGTGTAGCCCACCAGGCTACTCTCTTCATGGGATTCTCTGGGCAAGAATATACAGACACTTTCCCACATCCTCCAATAATTGTTTTGGAGTAAGTTGGACTCTAGACAGAGCTTTCCTACAGAATTTTTTATGATGGCAATGTTTTATATCTGTTCTTATGATATGGTAGCCACTAGACATGTAAGTTAGTGGAGGTGATGGAATTCCAGTTGAGCTATTTCAAAACCTAAAAGATGATGTTGTAAAAGTGCTGCACTCAGTATGCCAGCAAATTTGGAAAACTCAGCAGTGGCCACAGGACTGGAAAAGGTCAGTTTTCATTCCAATCCCAAAGAAAAGCAATGCCAAAGAATGCTCAAACTACCTCACAATTGCACTCATCTCTCACGCTAGCAAAGTAATGCTCAAAATTCTCCAAGCAAGGCTTCAACAGTACCTGAACCATGAACTTACAGAGATTCAAGCTTATTTTAGAAAAGGCAGAGGAACCAGAGATCAAATTGCCAACATCTGCTGGATCATGGAAAAAGCAAGAGAGTTCCAGAAAAACATCTGTTTCTGCTTTCTTGACTATGCCAAAGCCTTTGACTGTGTGGATCACAACAAACTGTGGAAAATTCTGAAAGAGATGGGAATACCAGACCACCTGACCTGCCTCTTGAGAAATCTGTAGGAAAGTCAGGAAGCAACAGTGAGAACTGAACATGGAACAGCAGACTGGTTCCAAATAGGAAAAGGAGTACATCAAGGTTGTATATTGTCACCATGCTTATTTAACTTATATGCAGAGTACATCATGAGAAATGCTAGGCTTGGTGAAGCACAAGCTGGAATCAATATTACCAGGAGAAATATCAATAGCTTAAGATATGCAGATGACACCATACTAATGGCAGAAAATGAAGGAGAACTAAAGAGACTCTTGATGAAAGTGAAAGGAGAGTCAAAAAGTTGGCTTAAAGCTCAACATTCAGAAAACTAAGATCATGGCATCTGGTCCCATCACTTCATGGCAAATGGACGGAGAAA
>NW_011494690.1:957340-967069 GCF_000754665.1 Bison bison bison | reverse complement strand
AGCCCACGAGGCTCCCCCATCCCTGGGATTCTCCAGGCAAGAACACTGGAGTGGGTTGCCGTTTCCTTCTCCAGTGCATGAAAGTGAAAAGTGAAAGTGAAGTCGCTCAGTCATGTCCGATTCTTTGCGACCCCATGGACTGCAGCCTACCAGGCTCCTTCACCCACGGGATTTTCCAGGCAAGAGTACTGGAGTGGGTTGCCATTGCCTTCTCTGAGCATGAAATTAAAAGATGGTTACTCCTTAGAAGAAAAGTTGTGACCAACCTAGACAGCATATTAAAAAGCAAAGACATTACTTTGCCAACAAAGATCCATCTACTCAAGGCTATGGTTTTCCCAGTAGTCATGTATGGATGTGAGAGTTGGACTGTGAAGAAGGCTGAGCACCGAAGAATTGATGCTTCTGAACTGTGGGGTTGGAGAAGACTCTTGAGGGTCCCTTGGAGATCTCTCAAGGAGGTGCAACCGTTCCATCCTAAAGGAAATCAGTTCTGAGTATTCATTGGAAGGACTGATGTTGAAGCTGAAACTCCAATACTTTGGTTACCTATTGTGAATAACTGACTCATTTGAAAAGATCCTGATGCTGGGAAAGATTGAGGATGGGAGGAGAAGGGGAGGACAGAGGATGAGATGTTTGGATGGTATCACCGACTTGATGGAGATGATTTTGAGTAAACTTGGGAGATCGTGATGGACAGGGAGGCCTGGTATGCTGCAGTCCATTGGGTCACAAGGAGTCCGACATGACTGAGCAACTGAACTGAACTGAGACTTGTAAGGCTATTTAGCACATAAGATGTGGTTAGTATGACTTAGGAAACTGAAGTTTTCATTTATCTAAAATTAATTAACAAATATAAACTAAAAAAAAAAAGAGATGTGAGGGGGAACTCGTGGCTAGTGATTTCTTTTTCAAACAGCACAGTTCTAACATCTTTCTGATTTTCAGTTGTTTTGATCATGAGTACCTTAAAAGGTCTACACTTTCTAACAGTTGATGCTATTGCAGCTCTGTTATAGGTGATTTTTTTATATTACTAGTAGAATAATAACATTTCATAACCTATTAAAAATCAACATAGAAAATTATATTGAGTATTAAATATATGCATAAATTCTGAACATTTATATATATTATATAATTTTCACCAGAGTATATACACAAATAGCTTTTAAGTATTTTTTGAATTAAGATATACATGACATATTAGCTTTAGGTACACAAAATGATGGAAAATACATATATATTACAAAATGATCACCAGGATTACCCTTTCAAGAGCTACACTTTAAGCAACTTTCAAATATACAATGCAGTATTCTTAACTGTATAGTCATCATACTATATGCATCACTCCCCCAGAACTTGTTTATAACTGGAAGTTTATATCTTTTGACCATTTCACATATTTCTTTGAAAATTAAAAATATAGAAAATATCAATTACTAGTAAATTATTAAGTAAATATTCATTCATAAATATATACAATATATATCATAGAATTTTAGTATCTGTGAAATGATGTAGAATTTCACTACACCTTAATAATAAATGCAGTAAATGAAAATAAAGCTATTTATTATTTATGAATTTTATGAATATTATGAATTTTATGCTTAGAAAATTCCAAAAAGGAATTACTCAATTCATGCATTTATTCACAATTTATTCATTCCTTGATTCATCTAACTTATATCTATTTACTGTCTAGTATTTTTAAGAATGCTGTTAGAAATTGGCAATGTGGGGGAAAAGACAGTCCCCACTTTAATTCTTAAATAACTGCAAGATAGAATACAGAAATATACAAACATACATGTGTATAAATATATAATTTAACAATATTATGGAGATTTTATAGTACAAGTTATTCACAGAAGGTAATAAAGATATGGTCAGACTATGATAGAATTTTTTTTTGCTGTTATTATTTATTTTTATTCAAATATTTTCTCCTTCCTGGATTGCAGTGAGCAAAACAGCTTTCCAACTTAATTGGCCTTTTGACTATAACTTGACAACTCTGTGCTAAATCAATAAACGTATGTCTTGCTTAAGCCACTGCTGTTATTTTTTGATACATTTATTAGGGAAACCTTAGCATATATCCTGTGTAATAATCCATATAGTAAAGATACACATAGAAAAAGAATAGGAAATGAGGTCAAAGACAGTTAAAAGATTTTAGGGAAAAAAAGTCAACATGAGATAATATTTTAATAAGTCCACATAAAAAATGCAGTAGCAGCATGTTTGTTAGAAATCTAGGTATATTAAAAATGCACACACAGGTAGTTATCCCTGATTATGCTATTTGAATTAAAGATTTTCATCAAGTCAGTGTGTTTTAACAAGATTTATGCTAAGACTACAGCTATAAATATTTGAACTTCTATGTAAGAGTTTGAAGTTGAGAAAGTCAAGGAACTGAATTAAATTAATGGTTCAAAACTAATACATAGGGACATTAAATCTTGTCAAGTGACAAAGAACCAAGGATGGAGAGTTAGACACTGAACGACATACCAGTTCTTGGGGATGTCAGAAAAAAATTTGTGTGACAGAAGAAAAATATTATTTGTAAAAGCTTATTCCTTCTTCAAAATGTATTGTCTCCCATTTTAATCAAATGGTTCATGAATTGTTTCATAAGAAAATTTCTCTGCTGAGGATGGTCTCAGAGGAAGCAGAGTCCTCCAAGGAACTTTATGTAGCATTCTTGATAATTCTAAGGTGGTGCTAGTGGCAAAGAATCTGCTTGCCATGCTGGAGACAAAAGAGATGATGATGTGATCCCTACGTGGGGAAGATCCCCTGGAGTATGAAATGGCAACCCATTCCTGCCTTCTTGCCTAGATAACTCAAGTTTTTCCCTTGGAAAGAGTGGATGGCACTATTTACAGAGAGAAAAGATAAATGGTAGAAGTAGAATTGGGGTCACTGTGTATCATAGGTTTTTTCATTAGCCATACTGGTTTTGAGATACTTTGGGAGTATTTAAATAAATGAGTGAACCATACAGCTAGACATATCATTGTAAGAAACAAACCAGGAAGCATGCAACTCTAGGCAGAATGTGAGAAATTTTCCAAAAAAGAAAACAGAATAAATGGTTATATGTTAGATGAAGCTTTAGCTATATGAACCAAATATAAGGTATGAGTTTTCCAGAATTTATTTGGATCTTGATTCAAATAACTCAATTTTTGTAAAAGCAATTTCAATATATTTTGCAAAGTTGAAAATCAAATGGGTATTTGATAACATTAAAGGTTTATTATCTATTTTGTTGATAATTTACTGTGTTTACATTTTTAAAATGTATGCTAGGAACACATATGAAAGTTATTATTTGCAAAAGAATGTGAGGTATGTAATTTTTCATTTCAATACTGTGAATAGATAGAGGATATGGAGTCGCAGAATATCAATAATTTTTGAAGATGCATGATGGGTGCTGTACATTCATTGTATTAGTCTCTCTACCTTTCTGTGAATCTAAAATGTTTCTGGGTTTTCCAGGTGGTGCTAGTTGTAAAGACCCCACCTGCCAATACAAGAGAGGTAAGAGATGAGGATTCCATCCCTGGGTCAGGTAAACCCCTGGAGGAGGGCAAAACAGCCCATTTCAGTATTCTTGCCTAGAGAATACCATGGACAGAGGAGCCTGGTGGGGTACAGTCCATAAGGTTGCAAAGAGTCTGGACACATCTGAAGCGACTTAACATACAATCACACACATAGTGACTCAGCATTCACACACACAAAATGTTTACAATGAAGTTAGAAATCTGTTAAATGTGTGAACAAAGTTTTGAACAAATATTTTTAATATTATCTCTAAATGGTTTTCTATTTCCCTAAAGTCTATTTCTATTTTCTCATAAAATTATGTACCTCACTGACATAAATACTTAAAACTGTTTAAATATGATACTTCTCTCTATTTAAACAATTTTCTGTCACTATTGTTATTCCAGTAGGAATCTAACTAATAAAACTATTTTTCTGGATTTTTTCATTTTATAATTACAGGCATACTTCATTTTATTGCTCTTTGCTCTATTACATTTTTCAGAGATTTTTTTTTTTTTTAACAAATTGAAGGTTCATGCCAATCTTGCATCAAACAAGTCTACTGCTGTCATTTTTTTGTTATATTTATTATGGTAATCTGTGATCTTTGATGTTACTCCTATGACTCATTAAAGGCTGAGATGATAATTGGCACTTTTTATCAATAAAGTATTTATTAATTAAAGTATGTACATTATTTAGACATAATATTACTGCACACAGTAGATTGAAGTAGTGTAAACATTATTTTTATATACACTAGGAAATAAAAATATTTGTGGGATTTGTTTTATTTTGATATTTGCTTTATTGCAATGTCTGGAACCAGGCCTACAATGTCTCAGAGGTATATCTGTATATAATAATATAGGAATACTTCAAAGTTAGATAAATAGCCTTTGACCCTAGAGAGGCTTTTTAAATTAATTTCTTAATGATCTCAGATTGATTGTACTTTTCTCACTGTAGGTGGGGTTGTACGGGTGGCTTGTCAAGGTTTCCTGGTTAGAGAAGCCTGTGTAGGTGTTCTGGTGCATGGAGCTGGATTTCTTCTCTCTGGAGTGCAATGAAGTGTCCAGTAATGAGATGTCAATGGGTTTGGAGTGACTTTGGGCAGCCTGTATATTGAAGCTCAGGGCTGTGTTCCTGTGTTGCTGGAGAATTTGTGTGGTATGTATTGCTCTGGAACTTATTGGCCCTTGGGTGTTGCTTGGTTTCAGTGTAGGTATGGAGGCATTTGATGAGCTCCTGTCAATTAATTTTCCCTCTGGTGTTCTCAGGATTTGGACTTAAGCCTTCTGCTTCTGGTTTTCAATCTTATTTTTAAGACTCAAGTAGCCTCAAGACTTCTCCATCTATACAATACCATTGATAAAACATCTAAATTAAAGATGAAAAGTTTCTCCACAGTGAGGGACACCCAGAGATGTTCACAGAGTTACATGGAGATGAGAAGAGGGAGGAGGGAGATAGAGGTGACCCAAATGAGATGACATGAATCAAAAGAGGAGAGAGCAAGCTAGCCAGTAATCACTTCCTTATGTGTTCTCCACAGTCTGGACCAGTCAGAGATGTTCACAGAGTTATACAGAGAAGAGAAGAGGGAGGAAGGAGACAGCGGTGGCCAGGAGGATAAAGAGGGGAATCAAAAGGAGATCCAGCCAGTAATCAGTTACCCAAGTGTTCTCCATCATGTGGAACACACAAACAGATTCACAGAGTTGGGTAGAGAAGAGAAGGGGGAGGGAGGAGATAGAGGCGACCTGGTGGAGAAAGAGGAGAGTCCAAAGGGGAAGAGAGCAGTCAAGCCAGTAATCTCACTCCCAAGTAAAAATGGGTACTGAACATTGGGTTCTTAAAGGTACAAAATTGATAACAAATACCAAAAAGTAAAGATTAAAAACCTAGAGTAGAGGTTGGATTTTCAAAAATATGCTATTAAAGGAAAACAAACAAACAAACAAACAAACAAAGTCACTTTCTTCTCCAGGGGATCTTCCCGACCCAGGGATTGAACCCCGGTCTCCTGCATTCCAGGCAGACGCTTTAACCTCTGAGCCACCAGGGAAGCTCCCATATATATATGAAGTTTGCTTTAAAAAATAGGGTCTCTATTTTTTTATTTTGCAAAGTAATAGTAGGTTATAAAAATGAAAGTTAAAGGAGTAATAGAGGACTTAAAATAAAAAAAAAATAAAAAAAATAAAGAATGGTAGTAAAAATATATCTAGGATTTCTCTGGTGGTGTTGTGGGCATTGTGGGGTCAGTTCATTTTTAGATAGTTCCTTGATCCGGCTTATATTTCTCAAGATCTATAGGCCCCTTCCTATGTAGTCAGTACTAACTACAGGGTTTTAATCCGTTGCACCTGTCACTTCCAAGGAGGTTCCCTCTGTTTTAGCTTCTTCTGTTTGCTGATCTCTTCAGTGACTAATTTCTGCCCTGGCACAAGGGGGCGGTGGTGGACACTTTTTTAGGCTCACTTGTTCAGTCGTGCTGTGGGGAGGGAAGGATGCTGCAAACCAATAACACTGGCGTGTGCTTACAGTGTCTCAGCCACACTGGGTTTACCCCTGGCGTGTGTGCTTTCCCTGTCAACACTGCTTAGGCTCTAGGTTGCTCTGCTGGGAACTGTCGGAGGCCAACCCTAGGTTGTATGCAGTCCCCAGGTCTAAGCCACTCAGGTTCAGGTACTCGGGTAGTCCTCAGAGGCACACACATGGTTGAGCCTGCATTTTGTGCCCTTCCCAGGTCCAATACTTCCCTGGTGGCTCAGATGGTAAAGCATCTGCCTACAATGCAGGAGACCTGGGTTAAATCCCTGGGTTGGGAAGATCTCCTGGAGAAGGAAATGGCAACCCACTCCAGTATTCTTGTCTGGAAAATCCCATGGACAGAGAAACCTGGTAGGCAACAGTCCACGGGGTCACAAAGAGTCGGACACGACTGAGCGACTTCACTTTCACAGGTCCGAGCAGCTCAGGTGACCAGGTGTTTGGAGAGCGTGGTCACTGCAACTTATCACCTCCCCCGTCCCTGCTGGTCGGTTTTCTGGTTGTACAACTGGTGCACCTTCTCAGGTGGATGTTGACCGTCCAGAATTCCAAGAAGTCTTGGTTACCAACGAAGTCTACTTGCAGATGTTTGGCAGATGATGCCACTCTGGGACTGCGACTGCCTCCTTCCGGTTCTGGCTGCCCTCGTGTGCCTGTCACCAGAGAGGGGAATGGGCCAGTCTGCAGCTGGCTAGCTCTACTCAGTTTCATTCTGTGCGTGGGCCTGATGGTGTCTTCAGTTCAGTTCATTCTCTCAGTCCTGTCCAACTCTTTGGGACCCCATGAATTGCAGCATGCCAGGCTTCCTGTCCATCACCAACACCTGGAGTTTACCCAAATCCCTGTCCATCGAGTCTGGGATGCCATCCAGCCATCTCATCTTCTGTCATCCCCTTATCTTCCTGCCTCCAATCCCTCCCAGCATCAGAGTCTTATCTCCTTTAGAATGGACTGGTTGGATCTCCTTGCAGTCCAAGGGACCCTCAAGAGTCTTCTCCAACACCACACTTCAAAAGCATCAATTCTTCAGTGCTCAGATTTCTTCACAGTCTAACTTTCAGATCCATATATGACCACTGGAAAAACCATAGCCTTGACTAGCCAGACCTTTGTTGACAAAGTAATGTCTCTGCTTTTGAATATGCTGTCTAGGTTGGTCATAACTTTTCTTCCAAGGAGTAAGCGTCTTTTAAATTCATGGCTGCAGTCACCATCTGCAGTGATTTTGGAGCCCCCAAAAATAAAGTCTTCCACTGTTTCCACTGTTTCCCCATCTATTTCCCATGAAGTGATGAGACTAGATGCCATGATTTTTGTTTTCTGAATGTTGAGCTTTAAGCCAATTTTTTCATTCTCCTCTTTTCACTTTCATAAAGAGGCTCTTTAGTTCCTCTTTACTTTCTGCCATAAGGGTGGTGTCATCTGCATATCTGAGGTTATTGATATTTCTCCCAGCAATCTTGATTCCAGCTTGTGCTTCTTCCAGCCCAGCATTTGTTATGATGTACTCTGAATATAAGTTAAATAAGCAGGATGATAATATACAACCTTGACATACTCCTTTTCCTATTTGAAACCAGTCTGTTGTTCCATGTCCAGTTCTAACTGCTGCTTCCTGACCTGCATATAGGTTTCTGAAGAGGCAGATCAGGTGGTCTCGTATCCCCATCTCTTTCAGAATTTTCCACAGTTTATTGTGATCCAAACAGTCAAAGGCTTTGGCATAGTCAAGAAAGCAGAAATAGATGTTTTTCTGGAACTCTCTTGCTTTTTCCATGATCCAGTGGATGTTGGTAATTTGATCTCTGGTTCCTCTGCCTTTTCTAAAAACAGCTTGAACATTTGGAAGTTCACAGTTCACATATTGCTGAAGCCTGGCTTTGAGAATTTTGAGCATTACTTTACTAACATGTGAGATGAGCGCAATTGTGCGGTAGTTTGAGCATTCTTCGGCATTGCCTTTCTTTGGGATTGGAATGAAAACTGACCTTTCCCAATCCTGTGGCCACTACTGAGTTTTCCAAATGTGCTGGCATATTGAGTGCAGCACTTTCACAGCATCATCTTTCAGGATTTGAATGAGCTCAACTGGAATTCCATCGCCTCCACTAGCTTTGTTCATAGTGATGCTTTCTAAGGCCACTTGACTTCACAATCCAGGATGTCTGGCTCTAGATGAGTGATCACACCATTGTGATTATCTTGGTCGTGAAGATCTTTTTTGTACATTTCTTCTCTGTATTCCTGCCACCTCTTCTTAGTATCTTCTGCTTCTGTTAGGGCCATACCATTTCTGTCCTTTATCAAGCCCATCTTTGCATGAAATGTTCCCTTGGTATCTCTAATTTTCTTGAAGAGATCTCACATCTTTCCCATTGTGTTGTTTTCCTCCATTTCTTTGCATTGATCGCTGAGGAAGGCTTTCTTATCTCTTCTTGCTATTCTTTGGAAATCTGCATTCAGATACTTATATCTTTCCTTTGTTCCTTTGCTTTTCACTTCTCTTTTTTCACAGCTATTTGTAAGGCCTCCTCAGACAGCCATTTTGGTTTTTTGCCTTTCTTTTTCCATGGGGATGGTCTTGATCCCTGTCTCCTGTACAATGTCACGAACCTCCAGAACCACAAAGGGCAACATAACCAGGAGGAAAAATAAATAAGTAATTAAAACCCACAGATTACATGCCCAACCGTAACTCCCCCAGCAGAGAAGAAGCACAGACTTCTGCATCTGCCACTAGCAGCGGGGGCTGGGTACGGAGGCGCGGGATGCATTGCTTAGAGTAAGGACTGGGCCTGAATGCCCTGAGGGCAATCTGAAGGAACTAACTTGTGCTAGCAAACCAGACTGTGGGATAGCTACCACGCAAAAAGCCCTAACCTAAGACACCGTCTTATGCAAAGATGAGAACATGTGAAGAACATGTGAAGTCGCTCAGTCGTGTCCGACTCTTTGCGACTCCATGGACTGTCACCTACCAGGCTCCTCAGGCAACAGTTCATGGAGCTTTTCAGGTAAGAGTACTGGAGTGGGTAGCCATTTCCTTCTCCAGGGGATCTTCCTGACCCAGGGATCGAACCTGGGTCTCCTGCATTGCAGGCAGACACTTTACCATCTTAGCCAGAGGGAAACCTCAGATATGCAGATGACACCACCCTTATGGCAGAAAGTGAAGAGGAACTAAAAGCCTCTTGATGAAAGTGAAAGTGGAGAGTGAAAAACTTGGCTTAAAGCTCAACATTCAGAAAACGAAAATCATGGCATCCGGTCCCATCACTTCATGGCAAATAGATGGGGAAACAGTGGAAACAGTGTCAGACTTTATGCTTTTGGGCTCCAAAATCACAGCAGATGGTGACTGCAGCCATGAAATTAAAAGACACTTACTCTTTGGAAAAAAAGTTATGACCAACCTAATTAGCATATTGAAAAGCAGAGACATACTTTGTTAACAAAAGTCCGTCTAGTCAAGGCTATGGTTTTTCCTGTGGTCATGTATGGATGTGAGAGTTGGACTGTGAAGAAGGCTGAGCACCGAAGAATTGATGCTTTTGAACTGTGGTGTTGGAGAAGACTCTTGAGTGTCCTTTG
>NW_011494690.1:950384-957143 GCF_000754665.1 Bison bison bison | reverse complement strand
ATCTAGTGAACTCTGGGAGTTGGTGATGGACAGGGAGGCCTGAAGTGCTGCGATTCATTGGGTCACAGAGAGTCAGACATGACTTAGCTACTGAACTGAACTGAAATGTGGTTCCAAGGCTTTCCACAGACTCAGTAGTGAGAGTGTTTCCTGGTGTTTGGAAACCTCTCTTTCTTAAGACTCCCTTCCTGGGATGGAGTGCTGTCCCTACCTCTTTTGTTTCTCTTTTTGTCTTTTCTATTTTTTCCTACCTCCTTTCGAAGACAATGGGCTGCTTTTCTGGGTGCTGGATGTCCTCTGCCAGCATTCATAAGTTGTTTTCTGGAATTTACTCAGCGTTCAGATGTTCTTTTGATTAATTTGTGGGGGAGAAAGCGATCTCCCTGTCCTATTCCTCCATCTCTTAGGACCGCCTCCTGATTGTACTTTTCATAATTAATGTACTTTTATTTTAATAAATTCCATGCATTGCTCTAAGACAGAATTTATCATCAATTCTAAGTCACTATTCTGTTTCTATAGATAAAATAAAGCTTAATAATTTTCTTTATATTAATAAGGACATGGTGAATACCATTTGGATATTTGAATTACTTGTGAGTTTTAAGAAAAAAAAAAAAAAAAAAAAAAACACATAGTGTACTTTTATGGTAAAGAATCTACCTGCAATCCAGAGACAAGGGTTGGATCCCTGGGTCGGGAAGATCCCTGAGAAGGGAGCAGCTACTCACTCCAGTATTCTGACCTGGAAAATCCCATGGAATGTATAGTTCATGGGGTAGCAAAGAGTTGGACACGACTGAGCGACTTTCACTTTCATCCTTTCATCATCATCATCATCACTTCACTACAACCTTTTTTCTTTTCTTATCAGCAGAAAAAGTTTATTCATTTTAAGGACAATGAAACTACATCCAAGGCCTTAATCTAAAATGAAATATAATGATCTCTTAGTTGACAATGTATAGATCAGTCTTATGGACTCTGTGGGAGAGGGAGAGGGTGGGGAGATTTGGGAGAATGGCATTGAAACATGTAAAATATCATGTATGAAACGAGTCACTAGTCCAGGTTTGATGCACGATACTGGATGCTTGTGGCTGGTGCACTGGGACGACCCAGAGGGAGGGTATGGGGAGGGAGAAGGGAGGACGGTTCAGGATGGGGAACACAGGTATACCTATGGTGGATTAATTTCGATATTTGGCAAAACTAATACAATATTGTAAAGTTTGAAAATAAAATAAAATTTAAAAAAATTTAAAAAATTAAATTCAAAAAAGAAAAAAGAAACTGAAGTTTAAATTGGTTTTGGTAGAAAACAGAGATCCACTGGGAAATCAACAAAATAATATAAAGGAATACATTGTGGGTGTTTGTTGAAAATTGAACTGGTGAAAGTGAACCAGATGGGTCAGAGAGAAGCAAACCTAATATTAAGTGATCTAAAAAGAATGACAATGAACTGAACCAGGAGCTAAAGGATGAGGGCCTGAGTTTGAGTACTATCAATTAGAAGAGAAATATTGCTAAGGTTTGTTGAATAAATGGAGCTGAAAAAGTTAAATTGTATAATACCTTAACTGGGTGGCTGAGAAGCTCATAATGCTGCTGACAGTGGTAGCAAAGTTTATGGAAGAGCTGATCAGGATGAATGAAAGCTCTAAGCCTGGTACCTCACACCTGAGCCCAAGTTGTGACTGTCATTTCTCAACTACAAAGTGTGATTGATGTTAGGATGCAGAACTAAAAGAGGATGATTACTGGATGTCAGGGTGAGGTACATAATGCTGTGTTGTTTGAGCAAATAATATCATTTCTGGAAAATGACAAGATATATGGTGCTAGTGTGTATCCATCAAATGAGTCATTTTAGGTGTTATCCAGCGTTTTGTACAGTGCATACTCTCCAGAGACTCAGTTTCACCTTATGAACCACTTTTCACTCTAACACCTTTCTTTGTCAATCCTCTTTCCAGTAGGACATTATGGAAAAGAAAATACTTATAATTCAGGACACTGAGAGAGTCATTTCCTAGGCAGGTTGATAGGGAGTCTAGGGGTCCCCAAGGAGAGAAGGGTCTGGAATTCTCAAGGAGGAAGAAAGGACAAACTTTTTTCTTTCTCCACATTCCTTAGGATTATATAACAATAATGTATCCTGCCTAAGGACAGTCTTTGGATTAAACCTTCTGGCTAATTCTGTTATCTTAAAATGTAAATTATGGGAGGTCTTTACAACCTCCAGACATTCTTTGGAGTATGTAACTTCATTGTTAACACTAGCAAGTGGGTACTCTTTCTGCCCCCTTCTGATGCCAGAAGCTTTCTCTATCTCCTTTGTACTTTAATAAAACTTTATCACACACACACACACACAGAGTTAGAATTTGACTTAAAAGTGCAATTGCTATGAGGTCTTTAGAACTATTTAACATTATATTAATATCAGCAGGATTCTCAGTTATAGCTGTTTATATTCTTTCACAGTTCACCTGTGTCATGGGCTATGTTCAGCTCTCCTTTCTGCCTATTTTAGCTTTCAAACAATTCCTCACTCTTCTGTTAAACAGTCTAACACTTTATATTTTATAACAGCTGTTTATATCAACCTTCAATTCATTGCCTTACTTCATGGTTTTATCTTAGCACATGGCATATGTCAGGAAAATTGCCTCTGGAGTGAAAGTACTGGCTAGATTTTGCAAAACCAGAAGCAATGACATAGACTTTTCTTACAGGCAGCAGAGGTATTGGCACATTCAAATCCAACCTCCAACATGCTTTCTTTACTGAAATTGTAAGCCAGTCTCTGGACTTGCCTGTCTAGCTTAAAATGGAATTAGTTACGTCATGCAACTTTCAGATTTCCCAGGTAGCGCTAGTGGTAAAGAATTCACCTGCCAATGCAGGAGATGTGAGAGATGTGGCTTCTATTCCTGAGTCCAGATTATATCCTGGAGGAGGGCATGGCAACCCAATCTAGTACTCTTGCCTGGGGAATCCCATGGACAGAGGAGCCTGGCGGGTTACAGTCCATAGTGTCACAAAAAGCTGGACATGACTGAAGCAACTTAGCACACATGCTACTTTCACAAATCAAGATCCACAGATGGCTTCCTAAACCTGGTCAAGCTGACCTCGGTCTCCGTATTGCTAGCTGTGGTCTTCTTGCTGGGCTACAAATAAGATCCAGCTCTTAATTCAAAACACTGTTTATCCAAATATGTCTCAAGTCAATTTTGACTTTAGTTGTCTCAAAATTTTGATTTCTCCTCTTTGTGTGTGTGTGTGTGTTAATCACTCAGTCATGTCCAACTCTTCGTGACCCCATGGACTATAGCCCGCCAGGCTCCTCTGTCCATGGGATTCTCCAGGCATGAATACAGGAATGGATTGCCATTCCCTTCTCCAGGGGATCTTCCTCATCCAGGGATGTAACCCAGGTCTTGTGAATTGCAAACAGATTCTTTACCATCTGAGCCACCAGGGAAGCCCTTCTCCTCTTAATGTTCTTTCAAATATCTATAATCTGGTGTTAGTTACAAACTCTTAGTTATGAAAGTTCTCTCACTTGTTTTGCTGTCTAGAATCCCTCCACCACTGAAAAGCTCACATAAAATACTAGTATTCATTTATAAATCTATTTCATAGATTTATCTACATCTGTCTGAGCTATTTTTCTGGGCTCCAAAATCACTGCAGATGGTGATTGCAGCCATGAAATTAAAAGACACTTACTCCTTGGAAGGAAAGTTATGACCAACCTAGACAGCATATTAAAAAGCAGAGAATTTTGAACATGAGACCCCATGGACTGGAGCCAGCCAGGCTTTTCTGTCCATGGGATTTTCCAGGCAAGAATACTGGAGTAAGTTACCATTTAACTGCCTTATCTGGAATTATCTTATTTATTTGTTTATTTTTTGTTGTCTATCTTCTCTATTAGAATATAAGCTCCATTACAGTTGGGGTTACATTATTGACTTATTTGTTTTTTATTGTCAGTACCTAGAATAGTACCTTTATTAATATAGGTGCTCAGTAAACATTTCAAGAATGCATGAATGAATAAATAAATAAGTTATCTAAAAAAAAATAAAAAGCAGAGACATTACTTTGCCAACAAAGGTCCAACTAGTCAAGGCTATGATTTTTCCAGTGGTCCTGTATGGATGTGAGAGTTCGACTGTGAGGAAATCTAAGTGCCAAAGAATTGATGCTTTTGAACTGCGGTGTTGGAGAAGACTCTTGAGAGTCCCTTGGACTGCAAGGAGATCCAACCAGTCCATTCTAAAGGAGATCGGTCCTGGCTTTTCTTTGTAAGGAATGATGCTAAAGCTGAAACTCCAGTACTTTGGCCACCTCATGTGAAGAGTTGACTCATTGGAAAAGACTCTGATGCTGGGAGGGATTGGGGGCAGGAGGAGAAGGGGACGACAGAGGATGAGATGGCTGGATGGCATCCCTGACTCGATGGACATGGTTTTGGGTGGACTCCGGGGGTTGGTGATGGACAGGGAGGCCTGGCGTGCTGCAGTTCATGGGGTCACAAAAAGTTGGACACGACTGAGTGCCTGGACTGAGTGAACTGACCTGAGTTATTAATAATGATGATAGATAGATATAAAAACAAAATTTCTAGTTCCTGGAAATGTAAATAAATATTCCACTTAATGAAGACTGAAGTCTATTGGGACAGTCCTAAAATTAAGATGTTATTTTTATTATGGCTTCCCTATTATGGCTCAGAGGGTAAAGCATCTGCCTGCAATGTGGGAGACTGAGGTTTGATCCCTGGGTCAGGAAGCTCCCCTGGAGAAGGAAATTGTAACTCACTCCAGTATTCTTGCCTGGAGAATCCCATGGACAGAGGAGCCTGATAGGCTACAGTCCACTGGGTCACAAAGAGTTGGACATGACTGAGCAACTTCACTCTTTTTTTTTCAATTATGATAGGTTCTACTTACGACACTGGGGAAATATGAAAACATATAGCAAAGTAGTTTTACCTAGTTAAGGAATGAAATAGTACTAAACTCAATGTATAAATTTAGATCCAAAACATGAATGACCAAAAAATCAGACTGTGAAAGTGGTTGTTACTAAGTAAAGAACAATATTATAAAGACTTTCTCAGTTGACTCAAAGTTGACAGCTTGGTTGGTCAGCAACCTATAAAGAATTCTGTATCTTGGGAGAAATTTGTTTGAGAGATTTTTTGGGGAGATATTAAGTAGCTGCCATATATATATTATAAATTTATTTCACAGTGTTCCTAAGAAAAATATCAGTTGAAGTAGATAACAGAGCCATGGTCAAATGATTTATCTAATAATCATTCCTTCCCATGTTTTAATATAAAATCAATTTCGTGTATTTATTTTTCCAGAGGAGAAAAATAAGCTATCACATAGAAATCATAGCTCATAATAGGATAATTAGATAAAATAAGTTGGGAGCCATTCATATTCTCCTATTGGGAGTTTTATTTTAATAATTAGCAATTCAGCATTCTTAAAAGATGACATTTTATCTCAAAGTTAAGGACATAGGAGTCTAGAGGGGTGTCTGTAAATAAAACACTATGCAACATCAACACACTAATAAATAATTTTAAGTGTAAACTCTATTGACTACAATATTAAAATCATTTGTTTTGACCATTATTTTTAAGAATCTTAGTTTCAACTTGAAGATGAACAAGTAAGCATAATGTTTTAAAGATAAATTACAAAGTTTGAAAATTACTACAACTCTAACTCTAGAATAGAAAAGCAGAAAATGCATTTAGTGAAGAAAAAATTAAACAAAAGAAACTTATCTTTCAAAACATAGGCAAAATTCAAATGCACAAGTGCAAAGAAATAGTCCTGAGTTATCAGAAACAAGATGAATAGAGAGGAAAAAGTTCCATCAAAACACATTTTGAAGTGATATTCCTTTTTTTGTAAGAAATTCTACAAAAGTGGCAATTAGCAACTCTTGTTTATTGTGCAACTGCAATTCTATTTTAGTCTTGTTTGGAAGAAAGCCCAAAAGTAGAATTGCATAGTTAAGATCCTTTAAAAGAAGAGTAAGATATTTTGATAACCCTGAAAAAGCATATGTTATGCTTCAGATGACTGGATTAAATGGCTTTTTATTTAAAGCGTTTATGGAAACAAAAATAAATGTTCCACAAAGTAACAAATAGCCAAAGGGCAGATGGAGGACGTCAGCATCTAGAGAAAGGACAGACAGAATTTATGGGTTGCAATTGGCATGGAACTTTACCTTAATTTTTCAGATATAAACTCAATGTTTGCAAATGACTGTAAGCACATATTTAATTGAATAACAAGGAAATTAACGTATTTAACTGGCCTAAACATATTTTTATCTTCCAGTGCCTTTCAACATTTTCCTACGTTGAAAATCTACTAAGGTTATAAAATAAGTTAATATCAAATGTATGTATTTTAAAGTTTTGACTTGAGGAAAAATGTTTTGTAGCTTTTATAAAGTCAGATAACTAGTCATATTGTTCTCCAAACCCACATTATTTATACCGCGTTTAAATTTCTTATGTGTATTCAACAATAACAACAACAAAATAACCTGAAACCATAGAATGTTTATGTGACATTTTCTTATACTTTTTAGTTCTGTCCCAGATTCAATTTACCAGATATCTCATAATTCAGTTAAAAACCATAAGTTTTTTCCTGATGGCAATATTATATATATTTATATATATATATATATATATATATATAT
>NW_011494690.1:936284-950284 GCF_000754665.1 Bison bison bison | reverse complement strand
CAGTATATATATATATATATTTTAATATCTCCCAAATATCTGCCTGCAATGTGGGAGACCTAATATATATATATTAGGTTTCACTTTGCTTACACCCAAGAGCAAAAGGAAATAGTTTTTAAAGCAACTGCACACATAAATGTTTATCTAATATTATTTTGGGATATGTCCAGCTTTATTTCACATGTGGGGATATGTACTTATCAAGATGAGGTCATAAAAGTAGTGAATGTCCCTTTACTTTACAATATCTATGTCATTCTTCTTTCCCACATCCACCAATTTTAATTTCTAATTGTGTAGGGTTTTTTTTTAGTATAGTATTTTAGTTTCAGATTAATAGTAATTCATTCTCTTAAACTTTCGAAAAATCCCATAGCCTATAAAAAGGGAGGAACAAACAAACAAACAACTAAAAGGAATCCTTTTATCTCTCAGTAAAAGAAAAGAAATACTGTTAATTTTGGTAGATTTTTTTTTTTTTTTTCCGATTTAGAAATACTTTGAACAAATGTTAAACGAATAACTCCATGGTATTGTTCCAAGGGGAACTTACCGCTAACATCACATCTTCATCAAGACATACAGCATTACCAACATCACATCCCTCCTTGAGCCCCATTCTGTTCATTATCACATCTGAGAATAACCAATATTCTGACTTCTAAACTTAAATTTTTCTGTTTACTAACTTTATTTAAATGGGATCATATTCCACGTTCATTTCTGTACCTGATGCCTGGCCTATTTTTTTTAGGTTCACCTAGCTATTGTTTGCTGTTTCAGGTTTTTATTTGATTCCATGATATGAATTCATTGCAATGAATAAATATTTAAGTTGATTTTATATTCTCCCCTTATGAATAATGTTTCCATTAACACGCTTGTACATGTTTTTAGTAAAACATGTGCATATATTGTATAAACAGGGAGATGAATCATGAGGTATATGTATATTAAGATTTTTTGAATACTGTTAAGTACAAGACATTTCCAAAATAGTTGTTCCAACTTACACCCTCACCAGCCATGAAAGAAGATTCCAGTTGTTTTATACCTCTACCAATACTGAGTATTAAGTGTGTCTTTCAATTAGGAAATTTTGATAGATCTGAGTAGTATCTATTAATATTTTAAGTCTATGTTTCCTGTTCTTTTTGAGGACATGTTGTGTAACTCTGATTTATATAGTTATTTGTCCAGCACTGTTTATTAAAAATGTCTTCCTTTACTCACTAACCTGTAAATTCATTTTGTCAAATCAAGTGTCCTTAAATATTTAGGTCTGTTATAAGCTTCACGTATCATTCCTGTGGTCTGCAATCTTCTCTTCTAGCAATATCACATCTTAATTATTGAGCTTTATAGAAACTATCCAACCAATGCTTTTGAAATGCAGTATAGTTGGTCAATGTACAAAAATTACTGGTGAAAACGATAAAATTTTAGGATTAGTAATTTAGATAAAACAATAAAGTCATACCTATATTTTAATAATTACTAATTAGTAAATAAACCAACAGAATAGTCATTTTTTGTCAGAACAATTCACTGGAATATAAGCAGATATTAAAAAGTATCAGATTAAGGATTATTTATGGTAGAGGACAAAACAAATTTACAAGGTGATTTCCATCATAGAACTTTCCCCTTGGGTCTGCTCAGCAATTAGTATAAAGAAATATTATTAATCAAGTTTTTCAAAGTCATTTCTCCAGGTTTATATAGATTTAATATCTATGTTTCTCATTTTATAAATTTATTTTTTAAAGATTTTTTGACAAAGACCATTTTAAAAGGTGGCTTCCCTGGTGATTCAGACTGTAAAGAATCTGCATGCAATTCAGGAAACCTCAGCTTGATCCCTGTAGAAGGGAATCCCTGTAGAAGGGAATGATTAAATGGCTCAGATAGTAAAGAATCTGACTATAATGCAGGAGACGGGTTGGATCCCTGGGTCAGGAAGTTGCCCTGGAGAAGGACATGACAACCATTCCAGTACTCATTCCTGGAGAATCCATGGACAGAGGGGTCTGACAGGCTACAGGACACAGAGTCAGATACAACTGAAGCGACTTAGCACAACACATGCATTTTTAAAGTCTTTATTAAATTTGTTATAATATTGTTTCTATAGTTTATGTTCTGGTTTTTTGGCAGTGAAGCATGTGGTATCTTAGCTCCTAGACCAGGGATTGAGCCTGCATCCCCTGTATTGAAGGCAAAGTCTTAGTCACTACTCCGTCATTTATTTTTGAAATACCTTCCTTTCATTTCCCGTTTCTTCTCTCTTACTTCTGTCTTCCATGTCATGTTATGCTATTATACATGAAGAAGAAGAAACTCAAACAGTTATCCAAAGTCATAACGGTGTTGTTGTTGTTCAATCGCCCAGTTTTTTCCAACTTTTTGCCACCCCATGGAGTGCAGCACTGCAGGCCTCAGCGCCTCCCAAAGTTTGCCCAAGTTTATGCTCATTGCATCGGTGATGCCATCCAGCCATCTCATCGTCTGATGCCCTCTTCTCCTTCTGCCCTCAGTCTTTCCCAGAATCAGGGACTTTTCCAATGAGTCAGCTTTCCTATCAGATAATCAAAATACCGGAGTTTCAACTTCAGCATCAATCTTTAAAATGAGTATTCAGGGTTGATTTCCCTTAAGATTGACTGGTTTGGTCTCCTTGCTGTTCAAGGAACTCTCAGGAGCCTTCTCTAGCACCACAGCTCAAAGGAATCAAATTCTTCAGTGCTCAGCCTTCTTTATGGTCCAACTCTCACAACTGTACATGACCACTGGAAGGTTATATTGTGTGCCAAAAATAAAATGTAAATTTAAGCATGACTAACAATAAAATATGGAGAAGGCAATGGCACCCCACTCCAGTACTCTTGCCTGGAAAATCCCATGGACGGAGGAGCCTGGTGGGCTGCAGTCCATGGGGTCGCTAAGAGTCGGACATGACTGAGCGACTTCACTTTCACTTTTCACTTTCATGCGTTGGAGAAGGAAATGGCAACCCACTTCAGTGTTCTTGCCTGGAGAATCCCAGGGATGGGGGAGCCTGATGGGCTGCCATCTATGGGGTTGCCCAGATTCAGACATGACTGAAGCGCCTTACCAGCAGCAGCAGCGACAATGAAAGAAGCAATCTACCTTATATTTCAGAAAGGCCTGATTATGCTTATTACTTACTTATTAAATAAATAGTAACACTATTTTTAAGGCTTCCCAAGTGACTCAGTGGTAAAGAATATGCCTGCCAATGCAGGAGACATGGGTTTGATCCCTGGATCATTAAGATCCCTTGGAGAAGGAAATGGCAACCCACTCCAGTGTTCTTTCCTGGAAAATTCCATGCAGAGAGGAGCCTGTCAGGTTACAGTCATGGGATGGGAAAGAGTCAGACACGACTGAGTGACTGAGTACAATGAATAAATGAACATTGCGTGTAGAACCAAAAATGCATACATTTAATATCTTTAATTTTCATTTTTAGAAGAGATTATGTCACATTTCATTTAACATGTTAGAACCATTGACATTAAATTCCTTTTATAGGAATCTAAAATTTTACAGCACCTGGAATATAAATGATACTTGCTAATAACATTGTACAAATCATTATATTTATTCATTAAGTAATTTTAAATTGCTTTTCCTTTTACTCCTATAAAACCAATTTACAAATTCATTTTATAAAAAGTTTCATAACTATAAAATATTTTCCCATATAATAAAGCTTAGTCATTGAAACATTATTTTACAATAAAGAAATTGAGATTCAGAACCCTTGGTAGCAGTGTTCATCACTCTGTCATGTCCAGCTCTTTATGACTGCATAGACTGTAGCCCACCAGGTTCTTCTGTCAATGGGATTCTCCAGGCAAGCATACTGGAGTGAGTTGTTATTTCCTTTTTCAGCGATTGAACCCAGGTCTCCCACATTGCAGGCAGATTCTTTACCATCTGAGCCACCAGGAAAACCCTCAGAGTTCTTAAGTTTCCATTTTGAATAATTGTTTGTTTCACCACTAGAATTCCAATCATTAGATGTCTGTTCAGCTTTCTTACCATCTGTATTTTTCTAGTAAATCCCTGCTACAGCTGATAGCAATCAGAACTTAAAAGACTACCCAAGGAAAAGGAGAGAAACATTTCCTCTACCTCTCAGAACTTATGAGTCAATATATTATTTCATAGTTTCATTGGTTCATACTTTTCTTTTAACTTCTAAAATGATCCAGGGGCAGTATTGTAGGTAGATGTATTTTGAACTTTTTCACAAACCAAGGGCTTTTTCTTCTTTCTATTTTCAGTTTTTTGATGATTTACATGGTTGCTTTATTTTTATACTATTAAAAATAAATAAATAAATAAAAGACACCATAGTTATTATATGAAGAGCTGTGAAAGTGAAAGAGGAAAACTGCATTATATCTTCAGGTATATGAATGTATCTCCTTGAAGTGTTTCTTATTTTCTTTCAAGGAGGACAGGTCTCTTTTCCACTCTACTAATACTTTTTACCATTAGATTCTGTGGGACATGAGTCATTACCCTAATATCCATTTCCTTAAAAATCAAAAGCATAAGCAAACCTCAAGGGAAGATGCATTCTTATAAATCTAAAAATAATAATAATAAAGCATTTCTAGGATGTTTAACCTACCAGAAGGAAGATGATATACCTGTCTAGTTAACTCAATTCTACTCCATATCTTTGGTTAGCATTTTCAAACTGTTGCTAAGTTTACATTTTGCACCTGGATGTAAATCACACTGTTTTTCACCTGAACAGCTTCTTTTGGATGGCTTCCCAGATTGGAGCCATTTATACACAAAATTGCCTTTTTGGCAAGAGAAGTTCTAAGTGAAGCAAATAGTCTTGATTGGTGGGTACATAAAACCCACAAATGTACAGTTAGGAAAAGAAGAGTTGGTACTGTAATTGTACAAAAAGCAGTTTTTGGCATTTGCAGAATGAAGTATTTTTATTTGATTTTTTTCTATACTAAGAAGAAGATAAGATTGTAGTTTTTATTTGGTAAGTGGAATAAATCCAACCCTTGTAATTTTCCATTCACTTTGAGATTTTGTTGCCAAGTGCTGAGAGAGTGATACTCCAAATTGATTTGTATTCTTGCAGCTGAGCCTCACCAGGCTTTAGGAGCAAAACAAGTGCTTGTTGTTGCTGCGTTGCTTCAGTCGTGTCCGACTCTGTGCGACCCCATGGACTGAAGCCCACCAGGTTTCTCCGTCCATGGGATTCTCCAGGCAAGAACACTGTAGTGGGTTGCCATTTCCTTCTGAAAACAAGTGCTAGCTGCCTCTATTTTGAATTTATGGATTTTTGAATATGCTGTAGGTTCTGTTTATTTGGATAAGTGAAAAAGATTGTGCAAATGATTAGGCTACCAGTGAAGACTGTTCACATATATTAAAGATTTTCATTAAGAGTAAAGTCTTTAAATTGCATGCATTCAAATACTTGCTTGAAAGGTAGAGTCATGCACTCAAGAGCAGTTTGTGTGATCTCAACAGAACTCAGCTTCTTCATCCTTTATAACAAGCCAAAATATAGAAAATGCCTGATACGATATGTATGAGGGACAAATGAGGCGGTACATAGAAAGGATGAATACATTATCAAAAATGTTTGTTTCTGTTGGTGATCATAATAGTATTTGCTTGTTAAGATTAGAATTTTTATATCCACAGAAATCTCTGAAAGTTAACATTATGAACATTTTATAGGGTTTATGTTATTTTAAAGACAATAAAAAATAGAATTCAGGAATGTTTAGTGACTTCTTCCTTGTCAAATAGAGGAAGGAGGCCCAAAATTATGTCCTTTTTTCTCCATATGTGATTAAGTATAAGGATAAGCATTCAGAATTTCACTGCTTGCTTATTTTTTTTTAAAGGCATTGTTTTAAGATCTTGCCATACCTTGGTTTATTATTGTGAATATCATCTATCATGTTTTTGTCTTATTATAGGACTGAACATTGTATGCACTTGATACTTTGTATGTTGTACAAGTTTTATGCCATATATTAGAATATATATTGAATAAATAGATTATATTAATTATTCACTTTTTTGCATAGGACAAAGTGAAAAATTCACTTCCAAACCAACAAGTTTGATGTTCTTATTTGAACTTATTAGAATATTAGAAAAAAGTGAGAAATTCTGGACAAATTTAAACTTATTGGTGCATTGGTAGTATGTGATACTATAAAGAAAGGAAGCCCTCATACAGGAGAACATAAATAATAAGAATATATAATAAATAATAATAACAAAATTGACTTTTATCTATAAGCATATTTGTTACTTTTAATCTTAGAAGCAATTTAATAAGCAGCCTGAAAAGGGAATCATATTATCAGTGGAAAATTTATTTGAGTCTTTTTGAAAGATAATTTCTAGGCACTATTTGTCCCATTAAAAATTTTGCTTGCTGAAAATGAGCTCCTTTTTAATGCTTTCTCGAATTCAATATGTGTCATTGATGACTCAGTGTGCTCTACTTATTTACTTATTTGAGACATACTCAAGTATAGTCCCTATATATGTCACAATAAACACAATCCTAGCCAAAATGGACTTGCAGTTTACTTGAGAAGACACCTATCTTGATGGTTAATTTGGTTGCTAATTTGACTAAGTTGAGGGATGCCCAAGTGACTAATAAAAAATTATTTCCGAGTGTGTTAGTATGAGTGTTTCTGGGAGAAATTAGCATTTGAAACAGCAGACAGACTTATTGCCCGTGGGCATCATCCAGTCCTTTGAGAGGCTGAATAGAATGCAGAAGACCGAATTCTCTTCTTTAGTTTAATTTAATAAAAAATGATAATCCATACATTCGAGAGGCTCAACAAACTCTTAAGTACAATGTATTCAAAGACATCTGTTACTAGTCACATCATATTCAAACTGTTGAGAGACTTTCTTGAACACATCAAGAGAAAAATGACTCTTCAGTTTTGGAAGAGAAGCAATAAGATTAATAGCAGTCCTCAGAAACTCTGAATTATTAAAATCCTTATCCTTCTTGTCATCTGGTCTACACCAGATCTACACTTACATTGATGTATATCTATATGTCTGTATCTATATCTATGCATATGCTGAGGATGTGTTATTAGTTCATAGTATTCATGCCTGGAGAATCCCCATGGACAGAGGAGCCTGGCAGACTACAGTCTATGGGGTAATAAAGAGTCAGACATGAATGAGCAAGTAAGCACAGAACAAAGCATATGGACCATAATACACTGTTACTTAAGGAATTTAAGTCTTGATTTTTTTAGGAAACCTCCTGATTTAAAATCTGTGTGCTGGGTGCTAATATAGCTAAACCATCCTTTGCTGAATTTTTACATGCTATATCGTGTTCAGATTATCTTTTCACCTTGTGTCTTATTTATTTATTTGTATATTTATATTTTATTGTGTGCCCTATAAACAGCATTGAGTTGGGCCTTTTATTTTATCCATTTTTTATTCTTTGTCTATTAACTGTGTGCTGTGCTCAGTCACTCAGTCCTTTCTGACTCTTTGAGACCCTTTGGACTGTAACTTGCCAGGCTCCTGTGTCCATAGGATATTTCAGGCAAGAATATTGGAATCGATTGCCATTTCCTTTTTCAGGGGATCTTCTCAACTCAGGGATCGACTGGCCTCTCCTGAGTCTCCTGGATTGTAGGCAGATTCTTTCCCCTCTAAACCATCAGTGAAGCCCTGTCTATTAACTGTAGTCTATGTTAATTTTGATGCGATTATCATTATAATTCAGTCAGCTCAGTCGCTTGTGTCCAATTCTTTGTAACGTCATGGACTATAGCATGCCAGCCTTCCCTGTCCATCACAAACTCCTGGAGCTTGCTCAAACTCATGACCACAGGCCATTATGCCATCCAACCATCCTCTGTCATCCCCTTCTCCTCCTGCATTTAACTTTTCCCAGCATCAGGGTCTTTTCCAGTAAGTCAGTTCTTCACATCAGCTGGCCAAAGTACTGGAGTTTCAGCTTCAACACCAGTCCTTCCAATGAATATTTAGGACTGATTTCCTCTAGGATTGACTAGTTTTATCTCCCTGAAGTCCAAGAGACTCTCAAGAGTCTTCTCTAACACCACAGTTCAAAACCAACCATTTTTCAGTGCTCATCTTTCTTTATGGTCCAACTCTCTCATCCACAGATAACTACTGGAAAAACCACAGCTTTGACTAGATGGACCTTTGTTGGCAAAGTAATGTCTCTGATTTTTAATAAGCTGTTTAGGTTTGTCATATCTTTTCTTCCAAGGAACAAATGTCTTTTAATTTCATGGCTTCAGTCACCATCGGTAGTGATGTAGGAACCCAAAATAATAAAGTCTGTCATTGTTTCCATTATTTCCCGATCTATTTGCCATGAAGTGATGGGATAGGATGCCATGATCTTAGTTTTTTGAATGTTGAGTTTTAAGCTAGCATTTTCACTTTCCTATTTCACTTAAATCAAGTGGCTTTTTAGTTCTTTGCTCTCTGCCATAAGGGTGGTGTCATCTGCATATCTGAGGTCATTGATATTTCTCCTGGCAATCTTGATTCCAGCTTGTGCTTCACCCAGCCCAGCGTTTCTCATGATGTAATCTGCATATAAGTTAAATAAACAGGGTGACAATATACAGCCTTGAAGTACTCCTTTTCAATCATTATAATTAAAGTTCAACAATTTGCTATTGATTTCTCCTCTTGCTGAATCAATAATTTATTAATTTAATCCATCTGCCCTGACATTTTTGCATTAGTCAACAATTTTAATTTCTTCTTCTACCATTTTATTATCATTTAAGTGAGAAAAATTGCAAGTATATTTTCTCAGATGATAAAATTCACAGAAAGATAAAGTGTCATATGATGCCCAAGTGGACTGCCAAGTACATCCTCCAAAGCAGTTTTTTAATTTAAAAGCCTCTTGATGAAAGTTAAAGTGGAGAGTGAAAAAGTTCGCTTAAAGCTCAACATTCAGAAAATGAAGATCATGGCATCCGGTGCCATCATTTCATGGGAAATAGATGGGGAAACAATGGAAACAGTGTCAGACTTTATTTTTGGGGGCTCCAAAATCCCTGCAGATGGTGACTGCAGCCATGAAATTAAAAGACACTTACTCCTTGGTTATGACCAACCTAGATAGCATATTCAAAAGCAGAGACATTACTTTGCCAACAAAGGTCTGTCTAGTCAAGTCTAGGGTTTTTCCTGTGGTCATGCATGGATGTGAGATTTGGACTGTGAAGAAGGAGCGCCGAAGAATTGATGCTTTTGAAGTGTGGTGTTGGAGAAGACTCTTGAGAGTCCCTTGGACTGCAAGGAGATCCAACCAGTCCATTCTGAAGGAGATCAGCCCTGGGATTTCTTTGGAAGGAATGATGCTGAAGCTGAAACTCCAGTACTTTGGCCACCTCGTGTGAAGAGTTGACTCATTGGAAAAGACTCTGATGCTGGGAGGGATTGGGGGCAGGAGGAGAAGGGGACGACAGAAGATGAGATGGCTGGATGACATCACTGACTCGATGGACATGAGTCTGAGTGAACTCCGGGAGTTGGTGATGGACAGGGAGGCCTGGAGTGGTGCGATTCATGGGGTCGCAAAGAGTCAGACACGATTGAGCGACTGAATTGAACTGATAACACACAGTGATATTCAGTGTTACTTTCTACAAGTTTAGTAATTAGCTATTAGATATAATCTGCTTTTCCATACTACTTGAATTGCTTTATATATGTATATGGGAGCCAAAGAAGTGATTAAATAGATCAAATAATGAAGATAAAAATATTAAAAATTATGGCTCATAAGAAAGCTCTTTGCAATGATAAGTACATAATAAGTGCACAAAGATTTTGACACTTGACACTTTATATGTTTAAACTGAACTTCACAACTAAGTTCTAATTCTAAACATAACATTGTATTTTACCATTGATATGTATTTTATTAATGTTCTGGTTAAATTTATAACTTTTATAGAAATTTGTGATCATCAAGGGAAATTTTTTTCTTCCCAAGGATATATTCAGGCAAACCTGGGCCTAGATTTAAAGTTGTCTATTGGCCTAAAATACACAGCCTATTGTTGTTGTTTAGTTGCTGATTCACATCAGATTCTCTTGGGACCCAATAGTCTGTAGCCTGCTAGGCTCCTCTACCAGTTTTCTAGAGGTATAAATCATTCATTGCTATAAAAACATTGTATTTTCTTGTACATGCAATCTCAGACTCAGGAAAATATGGCTTTTTTTTTTTCCCCCCCAATTCCATGAAGTTTTGGAAATAGCTTTCTGGAAAAGCAAAAATTTTTTAATTTTGTTTCATAATTCTTCTTTTGATAAGGCAATTAATGTACATCATTTTTGTCTCTTTTAACTGTATACAAAAATTAGAATACATACTAATTTTAAAAGTGTGATAAAACAGTACAGTGAAAAAAAATATGATGATCTGTTACTCAGTTTTAATTATTAATAGAGAACTTGAGGTTTAAGTTCAGATTACTTCTTAGAATGTATGGGAAATAAAGAACATCACATCTCTAATAAAAACAAGAGATTATGAGATTCTTTCTCATTTTTTTGTTTTGTTTTATTTTTTTATTTTATTTTATTTTTTAACTTTACAATATTGTATTGGTTTTGCCATATATCAACATGAATCTGCCACAGGTATACATGTGTTCCCCATCCTGAACCCTCCTCCTTCCTCCCTCCCCGAACCATCCCTCTGGGTCATCCCAGTGCACCAGCCCTAAGCATCCAGTATCGTGCATCGAACCTGGACTGGAAACTCATTTCATGTATGATATTATATATGTTTTAATGCCATTCTCCCAAATCATCCCACTCTCGCCCTCTCCCACAGAGTCCAAAAGACTGTTCTATACATCAGTGTCTCTTTGCTGTCTCATATACAGGGTTATTGTTACCATCTTTCTAAATTCCATATATACGCGTTAGTATACTGTATTGGTGTTTTTCTTTCTGGCTTACTTCACTCTGTATAATAGGCTCCAGTTTCATCCACCTCATTAGAACTGATTCAAATGGATTCTTTTTAATGGCTGAGTAATACTCCATTGTGTATATGTACCACAGCTTTCTTATCCATTCATCTGCTGATGGACATCTAGGTTGCTTCCATGTCCTGGCTATTATAAACAGTGCTGCGATGAACGTTGGGGTACACGTGTTTCTTTCAATTCTGGTTTCCTCAGCGTGTATGCCCAGCAGTGGGGTTTCTCTTTCTCATTTTTGAAACTTAGATTTACATTAAGTAAAATTGAAATAAACTCTTCCAGGGATTACATGGAGGAGGGCATTTTAATTTTACATAATGTGGGCTTCCCTGATATCTCAGCTGATAAAGAATCCACCTGCAATGCAGGAGACCCTAGTTGTACACCTGATTTGGAAGGATTGGTAGGAATCCCCATGGACAGAGGACCTTGACAGGCTACAGTCCATGGGTCACAAAGAGTCAGACACGACTGAACAACAAAGGACAGCATAGCACAGCAAAATTGAAATGTATATTTGAGATAATATTGCAGAAAATTTTATATAAAATATCAAAATTGTTGTTTTGTGATGAATATAATACTAAAATCAATTCACATGGTAGAAACTAGGCAAGAAAATTCACTGTTATTTTCATTGCTTTGGTGATTATTACTTGACCAATCAATATCAATTAATTCTGCTGCTATGTCATCCTGAAATCTAGACATATCCATTCATAGTCATTGAACCTTTTATTATTACATATTATGATACCATTTATACACTTTGATTATATTCTTCTTTCCTCTCTAGGAAAATAATTACATAAAATCAGTACACAATTCCCTAAATGATTGCTTCTAAGTTGAAATATCTTTATTATACTTATGGAAAATTTATCTTGTGAATTTAAAAATTTCCATGATATAACTATACACAGCCAAATATATACTTCCAAAATTTAGAAAAACTTTTTAATTTGATTATTAGATGTTGAATGAACAAATATGTAGTCCTCAATAGCAAAAACTAAAAATGTCATTTAGAAGTCTTTAGTAGTTAAATCTGTCAAAAATAAAATAAAGATTCCAGGCAATAATAAAATGTCTATACTTTTATTTTATTTATTTTGGTTCTCTCCTCTTTATTGAATCTGACTAGTTTATTCCTCAGCTCTAAGTATACCTGTCTATTCTTTCCACTAATGATATGAAGCTAAATTTATGATGTCCCTTTTTCAAATTAATGGAGAATAGATCTAAGTTTAATGCAATTACTAAGTTTGTTTTGCTTCCAATTGCAAACTGTTAGATATGGACATAGGCATAAATACATATGTAAATGTAGACATAGACGGCAGTGTAGACTTCAGTAAAGATGCATGTCAGGTAGGAATTTAGTAGTAGAAAAAAATTAAATATACAAACGGAATTTGTTGAGCATTTATTTACAGTATCCATGAACTTTCTAAGAACTTTATCTGCTTTTACTCACTTAATTCTCAAAATATTTCTGAGCTGTGGCTATTATTATTCTTATTTTTCTTAAGTGGTCTATGAGACTCTGAAGGTTTAAAATGCCCAGGTTGTTTAGCTAGAAAGTGTTGGATCCAGGATTCAAACATAATCCTGTTTTCATCATAGTTCTAGAACCCAAATAAAGTTTAAAATTTACCTGTGTCCTGAATCATTGAAAAATGATCACAAAGCTCTCAGGATAAAAATATTAATATATAGAATTTTCTCTATTGTTACCATCTTAAACATGTATTGAATAGATATTGCTTTATTTTTGAGAAGGAAATGCAACACACTCCAGTATTCTTGCCTGAAGAATTCCATGGACAAAGGAGCCCAATGGGCTAGAGTCATGGGGTCACAGGGAGTCAGACGTGGCTGAGTGACTAACACCACCACCACATCATTGCTTTATTTTAAAGACAACATAAAAAAAACTTTCTTATATGACTTTTCATACCTCAGAATATCAGAAGCATCCAGTTAGGATACAAAATCTATTAATTAAGTCTAAATACACTGAAAATAGGCATGACTACTGATAACCTATCAGTGTGGGAATTTAGGAAAACTTCTCTAGTGTAGTCTTGTATAAGAATTAATATTCATTCATGTGAGATGACTTATCATGGGAAAATTATATTACATTGAGTATATGTGTGTGTGTATGTGCTCAATTGTGGCTGACACTTTGCAACCCCATGGATCATAGCCTGCCAAGCTCCTCTGTTCATGGAATTTTCCAGACAAGGATAGTGGAGTGGGTTGCTGTTTCCTGCTCCAGGGGATCTCCCTGACCCAGGTATCAAACCTGCATCTCCTGTATCTCCTGCATTAGCAGGTGGATTCTTCACCAGTGTGCCACCTGGGAAGCCCATATTGAGTATACCTTGCATATAAATGAAGTAGGTAATATGTTGTAGACTCAATAGAAATAAAGCTTGCATTAGGAAAATGAACATGAAAGTTGTTCAGTCGTGTCCAACTCTTTGCAACCCCATGGACTGTAGCCTATTAGGCTCCTCCATCCATGGGATTCTCCAGGCAGGAATACTGGAGTGGGTTGCCATTTCCTTCTCCAGGAGATCTTCCCAATCCAGGATTGATCCCAGGTCTCCCACATTGTAGGCAGACACTTTACCATCTGAACCATCAGGGAAGTCCACATAAAGAGGTAAGATTCAATTAAGAGCAGAAAAATAACTTATGAAGAAACACCATATCCTTAACAAATGGTATCAAGCCAATGTGGAATTATTTTGTGTGCATGTGTTGTGCACAGAACATGTGTTTAACAGGGGTTGTGCAGGGGTTTAAACATTGAGACCTGATTAATATGAATTTTTGTATTCCTAATATATATATATATATATGTATGTGTGTATGTATGTGTATATATACATATATATATATATATATATATAT
>NW_011494690.1:923195-935879 GCF_000754665.1 Bison bison bison | reverse complement strand
CTCATATATTAAGGGCTTCCCTGGTGGTACTAGTGGTAAAAAAAAAAAAAAAAAACAAACGCCTGACAATGCAGGAGACATAAGAGACACAGGTTCAATCCCTGGTTCAGGAAGATTCCCTGGAGGAGGACATGGCAACCTATTCCAGTATTCTTGCCTGGAGAATCCCCATGGACTGAGGAACCTGGTGGCTACAGTCTACACAGTTGTTTGCAAAGAGCTGGACCCAACTGAAGTAACTTAGCATGCACTCACATATATTAAACCTGAAAACTTAACACCATGAAGAATGAAAGGGTAAATATTCTTATCTTGTAGTATTTGAAGAGTTTTATGAGAAAGTCATATATATTCTTATAAGTTGTAGCTTTAGAAGCAAAATTTGGGCTAAGAAGTAGTATACATAGAATCATATAAGCAGATATTTTTCTAAAATCAAGCTATACATCAAAATGGAATAAAGTGTCTCACAAATGAAGAAGCCTTCAAAAGTGGAATTCAAACACAAATTAAATAGACCATTATCAGTGATATTGTACAGAAATGTTAGGTGATCTCCAAAATGTTTATGTAAAGAATTGAATAATCTCTAAAAATGATTCTAGTTGTTTAACCTGTAATATTTTATGATTTCTGTTCAGTCTCTTTACTGAGAAAAGAAAAGAAAACCTTTTATCTTCCTCTAATAACATCTTCTTTACTGCAAATACTGTTGCATTGTCTAGCTGTGCCTATACAGAGTGTGTATGTACATGCAGTTTTTTGCCAAATTCTCTAGAGATATTGCAAGGACATTAAACCAAAAAAATAGAAAACTTTTAAACTCTGCTTCCTTGATTTTATCAATTCTTTAATATTTTCATCACTCTGATCATCAAAAATACTTGTATCTACTTTCTGTAGCAACAATTAATGTGATACACACACACACACACACACACACACATGCACAGATGGAGCTACATACCTGCCTCGTTCTGATGAATGACATATCAATAGTTCAGATTTGACTTCGAGAGAATTACATAAAAGAATTACCTGCTACTTACTGCAGAATATTTTTATCCTTTCATTTAAAGATTAAACTGAAAACTACTTCACTTTAGGAACAATCTTATATCATGCTTTGGCACATCGCTCTAAGAATATCTTACTATGAAGGAGGCAGAGAACTGATTGGTTTGATCCTCCTTTGGTTTCAGGCAAATACTCACATGAATCACTAGTTTTCTTGCCATGAAACTCTTTTTTTGCCTGAATTTTCTAATTACCTATTAAATATAATAATCTAGTTGCTGAACTCACGTTCAGCTGCTCACCTCTTGAAAGCCAATACTCAACAGACAAGTGTTGGTTAGAAAAGAAAGGCTGCTATCTATATTCAGGAGATAAAAAACCTGGGGAGAAGGCAGACTTGTGTCCAAGAAAACCAACTTCAAAGATTCTGATAAACAATAAAAGTGTGGTGTTTTTTTTTTTGTGTGTGTGTGTGTGTGTGTGTGTGTGTTTAAGTATAGTTGGTGCCTCAGATGATACAGAATCTGCCTGCAATGTGGGAGACTGGGGTTTGATTTCTGTGTTGGGAAGATCCTCTGGAGAAGAGAATGGCAACCCATTCCAGTATTTTTGCCTGGAGAATTCCATGAACAGAGGAGCCTGGTGGACTACAGTCCATGGGTTTGCAAAGAGTCAAACATAACTGAGAGACTAACCCTTTCACTTTTCACATTCCTAGTTGCTTTACAATGTTGTGTTAGCTTCAGGTGTTCAGCAAAGTGATTTAGTCTATGAATTTATGTGTATATGGGCTTCTCTGGTGACTTAGTGGGTAAAAAATTCTCCTGCAATGCAGGAGATGCTGGTTCCTGGGTCGAGAAGATACCCTGGAGGAGGGCATGGCAACCCACTCCAATATTCTTGCCTAGAGAATTCCGTAGACAGAAGGGCCTGGCTGGCGACAGCCCATAGGGTTACAAAGAGCTGGGCACATTCAAATGACTATCATATATATATATATCAGATCAGATCAGATCAGTCGCTCAGTCTTGTCCGACTCTTTGTGACCCCATGAATCGCAGCACGCCAGGCTTCCCTGTTCATCACCAACTCCTGGAGGTCACTCAGACTCATGTCCATCGAGTCAGTGATGCCATCCAGCCATCTCATCCTCTGTCGTCCCCTTCTCCTCCTGCCCCCAATCCCTCCCAGCATCAGAGTCGTTTCCAATGAGTCAACTCTTCACATGAGGTGGCCAAAGTACTGGAGTTTCAGCTTTAGCATCATTCCCTCCAAAGAAATTCCAGGGCCGATCTCCTTCAAAATGGACTGGTTGGATCTCCTTGCAGTCCAAGGGACTCTCAAGAGTCTTCTCCAACACCACAGTTCAAAAGCATCAGTTCTTCGGTGCTCAGCCTTCTTCACAGTCCAACTCTCACATCCATACATGACCACAGGAAAAACCATAGCCTTGACTAGACGGACCTTTGTTGGCAAAGTAATGTCTCTGCTTTTGAATATGCTATCTAGGTTGGTCATAAATTTCCTTCCAAGGAGTAAGCATCTTTTAATTTCATGGCTTGCAGTCACCATCTGCAGTGATTTTGGAGCCCAGAAAAATAAAGTCTGACACTGTTTCCACTGTTTCCCCATCTATTTCCCATGAAATGATGGGACCGGATGCCATGATTTTCATTTTCTGAATGTTGAGCTTTAAGCCAACTTTTCACTCTCCACTTTCACTTTCATCAAGAGGCTTTTTAGTTCCTCTTCACTTTCTGCCATGAGGGTGGTGTCATCTGCGTATCTGAGGTTATTGATATTTTTCCCGGCAATCTTGATTCCAGCTTGTGTTTCTTCCAGTCCAGCGTTTCTCATGATGTACTCTGCATATAAGTTAAATAAGCAGGGTGACAATATACAGCCTTGACGTACTCCTTTTCCTATTTGGAACCAGTCTGTTGTTCCATGTCCAGTTCTAACTGTTGCTTCCTGACCTGCATACAAATTTCTCAAGAGGCAGATCAGGTGGTCTCGTACTCCCATCTCTTTCAGAATTTTCCACAGTTTATTGTGATTCACACAGTCAAAGGCTTTGTCATAGTCAAGAAAGCAGAAATAGATGTTTTTCTGGAACTCTCTTGCTTTTTCCATGATCCAGCGGATGTTGGCAATTTGATCTCTGGTTCCTCTGGCTTTTCTCAAACCAGCTTGAACATTAGGAAGTTCATGGTTCACATATTGCTGAAGCCTGGCTTGGAGAATTTTGAGCATTACTTTACTAGCGTGTGAGATGAGTATATGTTTATAAGTATATGTATATGTTTCTGTAAAATCATGAACCTCTATAAAGGGAGAAAGGTGAGGTTAATCACAGTTAGTCATTTGGTAGGGAATTAGAGTCTTCATTATCTTTCACTGTGTGAAGACTTTCTTGGAATTGGTTGGTGGTTAGGGAACAGGATAGAAACAGTGGAAATGTTGAAAACAGTGAAAGACTTTATTTTCTTGGGCTCCAAAATCATTGCAGATGGTGACTGCAGGCAAGAAATCAAAAGACACTTGCTCCTTGGAAGAAAAACTATGATGAACCTAGAGAGCATATTCAAAAGCAGACACATTACTTTGCCAACAAAGATCTGTCTAGTTAAAGCTATGGTTTTTCCAGTAGTCATGTATGCATGTGCAAGTTTGACTATAAAGAAAGCTGAGTGCTGAAGAATGCATGCTTTTGAACTGTGGTGTTGGAGAAGACTCTTGAGAGTTCCTTGGACTGCAAAAAGATCATACTAGTCAATCCTGAAGGAAATCAGTCCTGAATATTTATCAGAAGGGCTGATGCTGAAGCCCAAACTCCAGTGCTTTGGCCATCTGATGCAAGGAACTGATTCACTGGAAAAGACCGTGATGCTGGGAAAGACTTTGAAGTCAGGAGGAGAAGGGGGTGACAGAGGATGAGATGGTAAGATGGCATCACCCACTCAATGGTCATGAATTTGAGCCGGCTCCAGGAGTCGGTGATGGACAGGGAAGCCTGGTGTGTTGCAGTCCATGGGGTCACAAAGAGTCAGACGTGACTGAGAGACTGAAGTGAATTGAACTGAGGTAACAGGATGATGCTCCAGAACTCCTGCGCTCAACTTAGAGTTCCCATCCTTTAGCTGTGTTGTGGCCCTAATTTCTTCAGGAAAACTCAAGATATTGTTCTGTATATCCTTTATGGTGAACCAGAACCCGGGTTTCTTGTTCTGCACTATTGTTTCTTAATAGTTCCTCCTCTGTTTTGGTATTCAGTCACTTTTCTGATTATCAACAGTTTGAATCTTCCTTTTGGTACTCAGGGGATGTCAAGAAGCCTTCAGCCTCTTTCCTACAAACAAGAAACAGGAAGCTTAGAAGGAATCCAATAATCATCCTCTTGAAGATATGGTGAACCTTCTATTTGATCTATGGTACATAAATCCATTTGCAATTTACCTGGTATCAGTGAGCTCTGCTTTTTTCTAGGCATATTTGAGAGCACTTACAGAGAGGGAATTGATGCTTTTGAACTGTGGTGTTGGAGAAGACTCTTGAGGGTTCCTTGGACTATAAGGAGATCCAACCAGTCAATTCTGAAGGAGATCAGCCCTGGGATTTCTTTGGAAGGACTGATGCTAAAGCAGAAACTCCAATACTTTGGCCACCTCATGTGAAGTGTTGACTCATTGGAAAAGACCCTGATGCTGGGAGGGATTGGGGACAAGAGGAGAAGGAGACGACAGAGGATGAGATGGCTGGATGGCATCACCGATTCGATAAATGTGCGTCTGAGTGAACTCCGGGAGTTGGTGATGGACAGGGAGGCCTGGCGTGCTGCAATTCATGAGGTCGCAGAGTCGGACATGACTGAGTGACTGAACTGAACTGAACAGAGAGGGAACATGGGGTTTCTATTTGACTAGAATTTATTTGAAATAGATGTCAGTATTTTTAGTTTTTCAAAATGGTTTATCTAGATGAAACCAGTTAAGTAGCACTCCCTGCCAACACCCAGTACCATTAATGCCAACCCCCATTCGGGTCCTTGTGTGGTCAGAGGAGAAAACAATTTACTTTAACGTATTTCTTAGAGACACTTCAAAACTGTACTTTGAACTCTTATCAAGTTGTACCACATCCAATCTGAGGATCTTCTGAATAATAGCCTTGCCCTCCATTCTTCTTATCCAGGAAGATTCATATATTATGAGAAGCAGAGGCAGTTGTGTAAATGAAGATGTTTATTAATTTTCTTACAGCTGTGCTTTTGCCTCTATCTTCCAATTAAAGTAGTGATTCCAAGAAAGGAAAATTGATTGCCAATATGTGAAAGAGAAGGTTTCAGATTCAACATCAGGTAAAGTATAAATATTATTTCTAGAGAAATATCCAAGCTGTAATAAATCACACACATGTAAATACACAGGCCCCAAAGACTAGCTGCACTAATAGGTAAAATATTCCCCCTCCTTTTCCCCTTGGTGACTGATATCTGGAAAGTGAACTTTCCGAAAACTGAAAGTGGTTAGCTTACAAGGAGGCTCCAAGAAAATCATGTCATGAAACTTATTTAAGGTATAGTGCCACAAAAGTTAGCACAGTATAAGTTGAGAGATATTTACAGAAAAAAAAAAAATCTTATTTCTATTAACTGTCTGTATTATTTAGGAATACTGATAACATTTGAAAAATAAAAAGTCATCATGTAACATAACATGAACTGTGATCTTCTACGGAAATACACAGATGTGAATTTTCATATGGACTGTTACAATCATTTTTTAATGCAATACATTTTGGGTTTTGATCCAGGAATAACCTAGTCCCACACGTGGAACTTGGCAATAATTAATATGTAAGCACCTGGAAAATTATCTGTTTTCAAAAATTAATTTCTAGGCCCTGTAAATGAAAAGGTCTTTTGAAGCAGAAAATAGGGAAAGATTATGAGTGTGTGTCTATGTGTGTGTGTGTGTACATCTCTGTTTAGAGAGGCTAGAAATAAATATATGTAATCATTTAGATACTACTTTATTCTCTAAACAGCTAATACAAGAAGATCTTGAACTAGAGATTGGCCTTTATTGAAAAAATATTTTAAAGGCTCCAAACTATAGAACTTGAGTTAGCTCAAAGGAAGTAAGAAACTTTGAGTAACAAGGGAAAGATAAATGTCAAGTTTTTGGAGAATGAGCAGCAAGTTTGCTGAGATGCTCAAGTCAGAGGTAATTAAGATATCTAATGCTTCATATGAGTTTTACTGGTGGCTCAGACAGTAACAAATGTTCAATATAATTTTAAAATCATGATCTGGGAGCATGTGATTCAAACTTATTTTGTTGAATTCACGTCTTCAAAATCATATCATAAATTTGGCATTGCTAACTAACATTGCCATATTGTTATTTCCATATAAATGATATATGATTCAGATTTCTGTACATAGATGGAGCTTGTATAAAGAGGAAGCATATTTGGCCAAAGGAAGTAGGGCTTGAGAAGACTGGCCATTTTGTTTTTACATACAAATTTATAAAATTCTCTAGTTCATGTCTGACTCTAGTACTTGTAAACTCTGGTGTAATTGTTGTGTGCTACTATGTGCTATATTTGCCCAAACTAACTTCCCTCTCTATAAAATTCTGAGGTGTAGTCTTGCAACCTTTCCACCTAAGGGTGGGTGCTATTCATTTGAATACAATTAGTGGTTTCTCTTCCTGTCCAATTCTCTCTACTATACACAGAATTCTATCAATAACTTTAAGTGATGAAAAATTTTTTTTTATTTCAAATCCCTTAAACAAAAAAATGAAGATTAAATTCATTATATGTCTAATTTAATTAATATATCTTGAAAGCTACTAACAAGAAAACAAATATCAACATTATATGTAAAAATAACTCTTACACATGATATTGCTTACTGTACATAGTGACTACCGTGCTAATTCATAAAATTTGCTTTAAGTTGGCAGGATAAAATGCCAGCTGAACAAATTGTGTAGTTGTCATAATGTGAATATTTTTTAAAAAGTGCACACACATATTTATAACAGAAGATCTAATCTATAACAGAAGCTCAATCAATTAAGATAACCTCCTTCTCTAAAAATTATGAATATCAAGTCATACTCAGATTACCATATTTAAGTGAAACATGAGATTTAAAAACACTGTTACAGCTTGTATACTTATATCCTTTCTATTTTGAGCTTTATTTATTTAGATTCCTAATAATGACCTGAAAAGAAGTCGAGTTTGGTTAGCAGGTGACTGCTTTTTCACTAATTACAGTCTTATTGCTATAATTTCACATTTTTTCTTTTTGTCCAGAAGATGCTGCTGCTGCTGCATAGATGCGGATACAACTTTGACTAGTGCTGCTCTGTAGTCTCACTGTCACATTCTTTTTGACTAAAAAAGAGATTGATGTATTTTTTTTTCTCACTGATTTTGCTGTTCATTCCACCTTCTGATTACTGCAATCTTGGGAAACAAGGTATCATAAAATGTAAAGGGTGTTCTAAGAAATCCATTTATGTTATCTGATCCAGGAGAGAAGCGAAAACGAAGATTGGATTAAGATGGGATCAAGCAGTGAAGATTTAGGAGTGGAAGGGTAAAGGTGATAACTGCATTTGCAAACACTACCAAGACCCAAAGAAATTATTTTAACTGAAAAGCTAGCACTTTACAGGAGAATACACTATAATAAAAGAGAATGGCATGTTCTAAGAAGGGGAAAAAAGAAAAGAAAAATAACGATTAGATTAGGAATAAATGAAATCAGATAACCAATTTTCCTATTTTTGTTTATTTATGCTAATTAAAATATATATCTTTTTAAAAATCCACATTTTAGCCCAAGGAGCTACTGTGTATGATACTGCTCATGTATATGTTCCGTCCTCCATCTTACAGTTACAAAATTAATTAACAAAAAAAAACTGGAGTGGAATTCTGAAAGAGTATAGCTCTGCTTTTGCTCTGTGAAGATGAAGGCATCTTTACAGTAATGCACCAGTCCATCTCCTGATCTCCTCGTTTATATAATTGCTGACTAATCACAGCTCTGTTTCCTCCACAGACACAGAAGACTGCACATACTGATACACATACAAGTGAGGCTAGAATAGTATTTAATAATATATAGGTCAGGTTTTCAGGCTTTTTCTTATTTTTAATTTTTTTTTTAATATGGACCATTTTTTAAAAGTCCTCATTTAATTTTTTACAATATTGCTTCCATTGTTTATGTTCTGTTTTTTTTAAGGGGGAGGGGGAGGAGGGCAGTGAGGCATGTGGAAAGAATGAAGGCAGGAGGAGAAGGGGAAACAGGGGATGAGATGGTTGGATGACATCACTGACTCGATGGACATGAATTTGAGCAAGCTCTGGGAGTTGGTGATGGACAGGGTAGCCTGGCGTGCTGCAGTCCATGGGGTCACAAACAGTCGGACACGACTGAGCAACTGAACTAAGCTGAACTGAATGAGGCATGTGAGATCTTAGCTCCCTAACCAGGAATCAAACCCACATCCTCTGCACTGGAAGGTGAATCCTTAACCAATAGACTACCAGGGAAGTCTGGCCATTCAGTTTTAATGCTGTTTTCCAGTAATGCAACTTTGTGGACCATCACAAAATTTAAGTCAGATATTTAAGCTGTTTTGAAGTAGAAATGTTAGTGTGTACACTTTAGAGGTGAACTATTAGTAGTCATTTGTATGTAGACAGAATGATAACAAGATTAATGATATAGGCAAGAGACATCTTCAGAACTACAGGTAACTTTGGATTCTAGACTATAAGAGATTAATTCTTGGCAAAATAATTAAAATTCCTCCTAGAACAAAATAGTTGAAGAACAATGGGAGGTTAGCAGGTAGAATTTCATATGGAGAGCTGAGAATATGAATTAAATATACTCACTTTCTTGACAAAGTATGAGGCAGGACATTGGTACACAACCATGAGAGTTCCAGGGTGAGGTTTGAAACTGACTCTGGAAAATGGAGGGCAAGAAGAAACCATAGAAAGAAACAGGCTGCTCCTGATTGATAGGCAGCAGTTTCAATAAACAAGGGAACTTACATGAGAGACTTATCTTGGGCTGCTGCAAAATGAGTCGCTCTCCACAAATGCCCAGCAGAATCTTAAGAATTTATATAAAGGCCTTAACTCAGTTCAGTCACATATAAATGATCTCAAAAATACCTTGCTCTCAAGGCTGCATCATTGAAGTATGGAAACAATGGGCAGAACGTACATTTCAAGGACTAGGGTAATAAAACTCCCATTGCCCAGATCCACTTTGTACTCTCCAACACAAGTTCATCTACTATATATGGAGAATGAAAAGAGAAGACCATGTGTGGGAATTGAGGAAAAGGGCAAAGATAAAATAATCATTGCAGGATTTGACATATCAAAAAACAGAACCAGTAACCAATACTTAATGTTCATCTGTGGGTTTTGGTCATGAATTTTAAATGAACTTAACATAAAAATATGATTATTTTAAACATGTATGAGTGGGAGTATCTTTCATAGCTGTATCTAAATTTTTTTCTATATCATTACCAATACTTTTTAAAAAGCACACCAGTATCATATCTAGAGCAGGCATTTTAGATATGATAATTTTCTATGGAGATATTTGCTTCTTATAAGTTGAGAAATTATTTTCTTTAGCATTTTTAAAAGATTTAACTTATTGAACAAACTGTGAAGGCCTGTTTCAGTGCTTATCATGCAAATCTATATTATGTTTTGCATATAACCACATGACAAATGGGCTTCCCTAGTAGCTCAGATGCTAAAGAATCTGCCTGCAAAGCAGGAGACCTGGGTTCAATCCCTATGTTGGCAAGATCCCCTGGAGAAGGGAATGGCTACCCGCTCTAGCATTCTTGCCTGGAGATATCCATGGATAGGGTGCCTGGGGACCTATAGTCCATGGAGTCGCAAAGAGTTAGACATGACTGAGCCACTAACACTTTCACTTTCAGATGCCAAATATCCTTCAAATGCATTAGACATTTTACAAATTGAAGGTAGGTTAAGAATTGGTATTGATTGAAGAATTCTGATACAGTAGCTTAAGTGAAGACACAACACATGACACTGTAAAACAAGCAATGTTTTGGAATAGAGAGAAAAGAAAAAAAAAGGTAACCATGGAGAATATGAAGACAGCAACTTAAATTTGAAAATAACACTTGTTGAAGAAAAGAAAATAGAAAGTGAAATTAATCTGAATAGGTAGATAATGCTATGAGCATGAGGAAGCAAAGTTTCATTTATGCAATGTTGAATTTAAAGAAAGAAGAAAAATGTTTATCTGAAAATGGAAGTACTTATGCTACATAGATATACTGTGAAATATATCAGTAGAAAAAAATTACTGGGAAATTCTTCTACAAATACTGCTTTATTCCTGATCTGCTTATTCTTGATATCATATTCATAGCAGGAATTGATATTTATGGATCTTCCAACTCTATACTATTTCTATTATGATAGATAAATTATGTTCAATAAAAATGCATAAACCTAAAAAGTATATACTGAGAAATATAGACAGTGAAATATAATGTGCCTTTAGAATTAAACACATTTACATACATAGAATATAAATTCAATAGAGTATGTTTCTAATATTAATTTGAATACTATTTCTCTACAAAATGAATGATAGACTTAGTAATAAATAAGAACATTTTATTTTTCTGATAGTAGTTTCCTTTTTGATTTCATCATTTTACCATGAGTATCTTTCCCAAGTCAGTGGGCATTTGAGTGTCATTTTTTTAGAATCAGGGCTTTCATTGACTACCTAAAATAGTTCAATTTATTTTAGTCAGTAGTTTCCTGAAACCTAAACTTTAAATGTCATAAATGAATATGTCAGTGTAAAACTATTTCTTCAGTTACTTTCCACACAATGGCAGTGTGTCTTAGCTTAATGTGGTTAAGCTAACAAGAAGCTGAAACTAAACTTGAACAAATACATCTGTATAGCCTTACATAAGTTACTCTTTTTTACATAAGATATCATTTTTTTTAGATATATGCTTCAGAAATATTTAAAGTTGGAGAAAATACTCATCAATAAAATGTAGCTATAGCATTACTCAATTTTACCCTCTGCAAATAAATTAAGTAATTAAAAGGGAGATAATGAATGTACATCACTTTAATTCTGGTGGAAAGATTTAGTGAGTTAATATATGTAAAGGGCTTAGAATATTGCTTAGCATATAATAAGTAAGTAACAATTAATAGTTATTTTATTATCATTGTGAGATGTTTTCTCTTTATTTGTGCCACACTCTAGCACTAAGTTTTAGTCTTCTATTTCACTTCTGCTGTAGCTTTATCATACAAAAAACACTTTAGAGACAGGATGGGAACATTCTTTGTACTGCAATTAGAAGGTCCTAGGAAGTGACATTAACAACATTCAAGATGAATCCAAGTTGAAAATCTAATTGTATCTCCAAGTAGATACAATTTCCTAGAAATATAGATTTTGTTGTTTTCATTAAACATATATTCCTTCTCTTTAAGAGTTTTTACTTGGTTGCTTCATAGTTTTCATTTGATTTATAAAGCAAGATACTTATATAAATTATTTAAAAGATATATTGCTTGAGAATTTACTTGGAAATTCAATTTTGTTCAAATATTTTATATAAATTATTTAAAAGATATATTGCTTGAGAATTTACTTGGAAATTCAATTTTGTTCAAATATTTTATTATGGTTCTACTGGATACAAAATACAGTTTTATTAATAACTGTATATTTTAAATTAAGGAAATTATAACACAAAATAGATTTTATCAGTTTTGATGATTTAGGGTAGGAAACTGTATTTTTTTAACTTAAAAATCTGATTTGAACTTAGAAAATCAAGGTTAGGTTCTATTATTGCTTATTATCACTACAAGTTCAGAAATGTAAAATAATATATTGCTAAGTCGCGTCAGTCGTGTCCAGTTCTGTGCGACCCCATAGACGGCAGCCCACCAGGCTCCACCGTCCCTGGGATTCTCCAGGCAAGAACACTGGAGTAAGTTGCCATTTCCTTCTCCAATGCGTGAAAATGAAAAGTGAAAGTGAAGTCGCTCAGTCGTGTCTGACTCTTAGCGACCCTATGGACTGCAGCCTACCAGGCTCCTCCATCCATGGGATTTTCCAAGCAAGAATACTGGAGTGGGGTGCCATATAGACATACCTTTAAATGTGTTTAAATTGTATTATCAAATTATTTTGAATTTATAAATTATATTCCAGTCTTAATTAATTATTCACTTAAAATATTTAAGCCCTTTTTACTGGTATTGTTAATTTAATAATGTGCGTATGTATATATGAATATTATGCAATTCAATATTTTAAAGATCACATTTCAGATTCAACAATGTGCAATATGAATCAGTGCTGCTTTAACATTAAACCATGTTCTTAAAAATGCTGTGGGCCTAACTAAATAAATGAAGAATTTTTGACTATTTATAAACTATCTATCACAGTTGCCTAACTACAATTTACTGTTTAGTTGAATAGTGAAATAATATGATTTAGCATCACTTCTTAAGTGAAATGTGTGTTCCAGGTAGTACTAGTGGTAAAGAACCTGCCTGCCAATGCAGGAGATG
>NW_011494690.1:921387-923080 GCF_000754665.1 Bison bison bison | reverse complement strand
TATTTATTTCTATGTTGTATTTTAAATAAATTTACTTAAATAACTTTTTATTTCATAATATTAGATGTAAAATATTTTATGAACTTTTATTTACTTTATTGGTAATATATTCTTATAGGAAAGAGTATTTATCATCTGGATAAATAGATACTTAATGTCTATTTTATTAGAGAGTTGCTCTCTGGATTGTAAAAATATGTTCTCTCTCTGAATAAGCAAATTCACAGCATTGAAAATAGAAGAATAACATTCCATTGTAAATTTTATCTTGCTCTTTAGTCTTTTTCTACCTCTCTGTACCTGAAATGATTTTCGAATCTTTGCTTACTTTTCTTGTAGTTTAAATGAGTGATTTCAAAGTATATTATTTGAAACATTTTTCTCTAGTATGTTAAATAATTTTATTTGAACAGTCATCTTATGTTCATTAATTTTATTTTTTGTTGAGTTATAATTAGCATACAATATTACATTAGTTTCAGGTATACAGCGTAATGATTTGATGTTTCTATACAGTGTATTTTACATTTTTAACATTTTGAAATAATCACTGCAATAAGACCAAATGACCATACAAGTTGTTACAACACTGTACTCCCTAAGTGTACATTACATGCCTGTGACTTACTTATCTTATAGTTGGAAGTTTGTACCTCTTAATCCCCTTCACCTATTTTGTAAGTGTCCCATTCTCCCTTCTTTGGCAAGCACCAGTTTGTTTTCTATATTTATGGATCTATTTTAGTTTAGTTTTGTTTGTTTAGTTATTTTAGATAGCACATACAAACACAATTATATGGTATTTGTTTTTTTCTGACATTTCATTTGGCATAATACCCTACAGTATAGTAAGGCCCCTAGGTGGCATAGAGGCATAAAGAAAAATTTTAATACCGTAAGTATTCTTTATGCTACTGAATACTTACGGTAGTGCAATATATGCTACAAAGTAGATCCACTGATATGTGTCAGTAACTCATTCTAAACTTTAGTACACTTAGGTTTTTTAATAGTTTCTTTTTATATTAAAAACAAGATGTGTGTAGATTTATAGCCATAAAGAAATGGAGAAAAATAATAAAATGTCAGTAGTACCCCAGTTTGGAGAAGGAAATGGCAACTCACTCCAGTGTTCTTGCCTGGAGAATCCCATGAACAGAGGAACATGGTGGGCTACTTTTCATGGGGTCACAAAGAGTCGACACGACTTAGTGACTAAGCAGTGCCCCAATTATAACAACTACTAATAGATTTTCTCTTATTACTACATTGATTATTCACTCTTTCACTTGTTTATATTGTACTTAATTTATAAATTATAGTGTTTCTAAGAATAAGGGGAGTATTATATTAAATGAGAAAACAGGAATTATAATAATGAAGGGAAAGTTAGTTCATGAAAATATATGTTATTAGGTCATGTATAATTAGTTGATTTATTCTGTGAAATCAACTACATAATTCTGCTAGGCAAAAAAAAAAATTTAAAAAGCAGATTCAGTAACAATAATCACAATATGGATTTGATAAAAAGTAAATATGGAAAAGTCCATCTTTTCATGGCATTGGGAGTAGGGAATAAAATTCTCTTATAAAATCTAACTACAAAGCCACAGTTATCAAGACAGTATGGTACTGGCACAAAGACAGAAATATTGATCAATGGAATAAAATAGAAAGCCCAGAGATAAAT
>NW_011494690.1:919580-921287 GCF_000754665.1 Bison bison bison | reverse complement strand
CCTGCCAATGCAGGAGATGTAAGAGACATGGTTGAATTCCTGGATTGGGAAAATACCCTGGAAGAAGGCAAGGCAATCCACTCCCGTATTCTTGCTTGGAGAATCCCATGGATAGAAGAGCCTGGCAGGCTGAAGTCCATAGGGTTGCAAAGAGTTGGACACAAGTCACGTGACTTAGCACCACACATTAAGGTGAATGGGTTTTGCTGGTGGCAATGCAGCAGACATAGGCGGCATGGGTTTAATCCCTGGATAGGGAAGATTTTCTGGAGGTGAGCTTGGCAACCCACTCCAGTATTCTTGCGTGTAAAACTCTATGGACAGAGGAGCCTGGCAGTCTATATAGTCCATAGGTTCCCAAAGAGTTGAACACGACTGAAACAACTGAGCATATTTGCATTAAGGTGAATATTAGAAATCAGAACGAGACTGTAATTCACATTTAGATTCTGCCAGTCATAAAAAAGATCAAATACGAGTCTGTATTAGAAAGAAAATGAAAATATCCCATATTTGATAGTATAAAGGTTAAATTAACTGAAATAAATGAGTTCTTAGATTTAAAGAAATATTTAGAATTTGGTTAAACTGAATGCTAAATAATTAGCATATATTTTGAAAAAATATAATAAAGTGGAAACCAAAAATCAAACTTAAAAAAAAAAAAAACAGCAGACATGCAAATTCTGTTAAATGGTGCTAATTTTCATGTATGTAGAATTTTTTAAAATGTTTGAAACACTACCTGAAATTTAGATGCATTTTGGTTTTGGTATTTTTCCTGTGGGAAATAATTTTAATGTGAGTTAACATTATGTTTAAAACCCATATCCATGAGATGTAGCTGATTCTTTGGAAAGCTGTTCCCTGAATTTTAAGTTTCTACTAAATAGTAGATTAACATATTCAACTTCTGATTGTAGTGGTAAGTGCATAACAAATGTAAGACAAACCAAAATCAATCTACAGCAACCCAAACAAAAGCACCATTTATCCTTACCATGTTTCATAAAGGAAGGATATTTTGGAACCTAAATTTAGAAAATTATATTATCTCACAGTAAAATACTGACTTTTCCCCAAAAATGATATTGCCATCTTTGCAAGATCTACAGTATAAACATATGTTAAAAACAACAAGGCATAAACAAAATTTATTTCAATATAGTGCATTATGTTGGATTCACTGATACATTTTTGTTAATTTTGTAGCTATATAATATAGTACAATATAATTGAATTTCATATTAATTTTTAAAAACCCTAATCCAAGTTTGATGTCATATAGGGTTATTGGCAAAAATGGAAGCATATTCAACATGTAAAAATTTAATTATTTTGTGAATCAAAAATTTCTAAAACCTAATATCTTCCTAGACTCTACTATTAGCCTTTGCCTTGGGTGTTTTGCAGGGAAGCATATCAACTTTAAAATTTAATTCACCAACCAACCCCACAGAAAGCATATCATGTCTTTAAACAAAAAATGACATTTTTTAAAATTTAACTGGGTTACTCTGAATGTGTGAAATTTGGCAGTCTTGTTATATTTCATGAATTATCAATATATAAACTGATGTAAAATACATTGAAAGTTGTTTAAAAAATCTACACTATATAGAAACTATTTTGATTAAAGTAATCAGAGTGTATGTCTAATATCTAGGATAAGAATGCAAATCTGAAAAGAATAGCATACCTATATTT
>NW_011494690.1:919005-919480 GCF_000754665.1 Bison bison bison | reverse complement strand
GACCCACCTCCCAGAACATTGGAAATAAAAGCAAAAATAAACAAATGGGACCTAATTAAACTTAAAAGCTTCTGCACATCAAAGGAAACTATTAGCAAGGTGAAAAGACAGCCTTCAGAATGGGAGAAAATAATAGCAAATGAAGCAACCGACAAACAACTAATCTCAAAAATATACAAGCAACTCCTACAGCTCAACTCCAGAAAAATAAACGACCCAATCAAAAAATGGGCCAAAGAACTAAATAGACATTTCTCCAAAAAAGACATACAGATGGCTAACAAACACATGAAAAGATGCTCAACATCACTCATTATCAGAGAAATGCAAATCAAAACCACCATGAGGTACCATTTCACACCAGTCAGAATGGGCTGCGATCCAAAAGTCTACAAATAATAAATGCTGGAGAGGGTGTGGAGAAAAGGGAACCCTCTTACACTGTTGGTGGGAATGCAAACTAGTACAGCCACTA
>NW_011494690.1:917335-918044 GCF_000754665.1 Bison bison bison | reverse complement strand
ACACCAGGCCTCCTTGTCCATCACCAACTCCCGGAGTCCACCCAAACCCATGTCCATTGTGTCGGTGATGCCATCCAACCATCTCATCCTCTGTCGTCCCCTTCTTCTCCTGCCCTCAATCTTTCCCAGCATCAGGGTTTTTCAAATGAGTCAGCTCTTCGCATCAGGTGGCCAAATATTGGAGTTTCAGCTTCAACATCAGTCCCTCCAATGAACACCCAGGACTGATCTCCTTTAGGATGGACTGGTTGGATCCCCTTGCAGTCCAAAGGGACTCTCAAGAGTCTTCTCCAACACCACAGTTCAAAAGCATTGATTCTTCTGTGCTCAGCTTTCTTTATAGTCCAACTCTCACATCCATACATGACCACTGGAAAAACCATAGCCTTGACTAGATGGACTTTGTTGGGAAAGTAATGTCTCTGCTTTTTAATATGCTGTCTAGGTTGGTTATAACTTTCCTTCCAAAGAGCAATCATCTTTTAATTTCATGGCTGCAATCACCATCCGCAGTGATTTTGGAGCCCAGAAAAATAAAGTCAGCCGCTGTTTCCACTGTTTCCTCATCTATTTGACATGAAGTGATGGGACCGGATGCCATGATCTTAGTTTTCTGAATATTGAGCTTAAAGCCAACTTTTTCACTCTCTTCTTTCACTTTCATCAAGAGGCTCTTTAGTTCTTTTTCACTTTCTGCCATAAGGGTGGT
>NW_011494690.1:914866-917235 GCF_000754665.1 Bison bison bison | reverse complement strand
TTTCATGATTTTTCTGGTTCAGTCCAATAATATTATTTTACCAGTTTAAGTGTCAAAAATAGCTAAAAATACCAAGTTGTATTTTTAAGTCTCATTATTTTGACTATATCATACTAATTTCTGCTAATACTCAAGATATTTAACCTTACTGTAGATGTCAAGCATGTTAAACATTTCCAAAGTACTTTAAAAAAAAAAATCAGGAGAGTTTTACCATTACAACTGTTTTTAATTCACACAATGATTCTGTTTGTACCCATACAATGATCTAACCCTTCCATGGGACAAAAACAAACATACAAAAAACCATACCCCTGAACTTTTTTTTTATTCTAAGCTATGACATAGAGAACCTAACAGAACATTGTAACATATTTTACAACATAAAATTTTAATTATCTCAGTGTTCAGCTGCATAAGGAACACAAAGACAATAAGCTGGAAAGTGCCCTTCAAATATATTTCATTGTAATTTTTAATTTTCTGATATCCTGTAGTTTTTAACTCAGAATGTTTTGTATTAATAGTAAGAAACAATGGCTATCACTTTTATGTGATATCAAGTAAAAATTGATATTAATTTAGCATCAAGAGTAGAAGAATCATGGCTACAGCAGCAGTGACATCTTATATGGAGATCTGTAGTCTACTGAAGACTTTTACACCAGATCTTGATCAAATGTTGGCATTTTCAAAGGTCATCCAGCTCCTCACTACTAGTCAATTACTGAATAACGGGTACTACTGGCAGTTAAACACAGCTGCAAAATTAGCTAAGGCCCTAGAGAGACACCAAGCACTTGTGACAGAAATATTCTGCATGTATTTCAGAAAAAAAATTCCTGGTACCCCCAGATTAGCTATACATACCATTTTGGTCTCCATAAAATTTTCTGCTATTGATTGTAGGATCAGTTATTATTTCTAGTTTGAGGAACTGACTCGAAATTTGTCCTTTAATGCTTTCTACAATAACATTTTAAACAAATCTCTTTACAAATGAACTGAATCCTGTGATAATAGTATTAGATAGGGAAATGTACTGATTCTTTGGAGAAGGAAATGGCAACCCACTCCAGTATTGCCTGGAAAATCCCATGGACAGAGGAGCTTGGCAGGCTACAGCCCAAAGGGTTGCAAAGAGTCGGACGCAGCTGAGCATAGCACAGTACTCTACTACGTGGTATACGAGGGCAGAAATCTTTGTTTAATTCAGTGCAGTATACCCAGTACCTAGAACAACACCTCACTTAGAGGAGGAACTCACTAAGTATCAAGTAAACAAATAATGGAAAATGAAAAGAGAAATGTGGTATTGGTTAATTTTTCAATAATAAAGTTACTGAGGAACCACAATAAATTTAGAAACAAATGTGGTTTGAAATAACATAAAGAAAAAAAAATACAAACTATGGAATTGGAAACACAGTTTCACATGCTTGTCTGTGACATCCAGCTGGAACATTGTATAAATGTTCCACTTGATTAAGATTTTGATCACTGGAGTGAAACTGTCTTGATCAGGATCCCAATTCCACGTCCTACTTGCTGAACAGTTATGTATAAGGTATTCTATTTCCAGGCTATAGGATTTTCAAATAAAAGATAAAAGTAGAAGTAACACTAATACTTAGCTCCTTGGGTTAATTTAGAAATTCCATGACATAATAGATTGAAAAAAAAAATTGGCATCTGTAGTGAGTTGAACCATATTTCTCAAAAAATATGTTTAAGATCTGAGTAACTTGTGAACATGACCTTATTTGAAACAAGATCCTTGCAGAGGGGTCGAGTTGAATGCATACTAGTTAGGGCGGGTATGGTCCTGCTTATTGTTGGCTATGGATTTCTGTCCTCCAGAATTTTGAGAAAACACATTTTTGTTGTTTTAAGCTACTTAGTTTATGGTAACTTATTCAGTTCAGTTCAGTTCAGACGCTCAGTCCTGTCTGACTCTTTGTGACCCCATAAACCTCAGCACACCAGGCCTCCTTGTCCATCACCAACTCCCGGAGTCCACCCAAACCCATGTCCATTGTGTCGGTGATGCCATCCAACCATCTCATCCTCTGTCGTCCCCTTCTTCTCCTGCCCTCAATCTTTCCCAGCATCAGGGTTTTTCAAATGAGTCAGCTCTTCGCATCAGGTGGCCAAATATTGGAGTTTCAGCTTCAACATCAGTCCCTCCAATGAACACCCAGGACTGATCTCCTTTAGGATGGACTGGTTGGATCCCCTTGCAGTCCAAAGGGACTCTCAAGAGTCTTCTCCAACACCACAGTTCAAAAGCATTGATTCTTCTGTGCTCAGCTTTCTTTATAGTCCAACTCTCACATCCATACATGACCACTGGAAAAACCATAGCCTTG
>NW_011494690.1:886375-914766 GCF_000754665.1 Bison bison bison | reverse complement strand
GGGTGGTGTCATTTGCATATCTGAGGTTATTGATATTTCTCCCGGCAATCTTGATTCCAACTTGTGCTTCCTCCAGCCCAGCATTTCTCATGATGTGCTCTGCATATAAGTTAAATCAGCAGAGTGACAATATACAGCCCTGACGTACTCCTTTTCCTATTTGGAACCAGTCCGTTGTTCCATGCCCAGTTCTAACTTTGCTTCCTGACCTGTATACAGGTTTCTCAAGAGGCAGGTCAGGTGGTCTGGTATTCCCATATCTTTCAGAATTTTCCTCAGTTTATTGGTAACATTATATTAGATTTAATATTTTAATCGCTCGATATCTTGATTTCTTCATGGACAAAAAAAAATGGGGCATAATAATACCCAGCTTGCTAATATTTCTATTAGATTTTTTTTGTCAAAAGCACTTTAAATAATATATAGAATCTGCCTGCAATACAGAAGACCAGGTTCAATTCCTTGGGTGGGAAGATTCCCCTGGAGAAGGGATAAGGTACCCATTCTAGTATTCTTGAGTTTCCCTGGTGGCTCAGATGGTAAACAATATGCCTACAATGTAGGAGACCTGGGATCGATCTCTGGGTTGGGAAAATTCCCTGGAGGAGGGCATGGCAACACCCTCCAGTATTCTTGCCTGGAGAATCCCCATAGACAGAGGAGCCTGGCATGCTATATCCCATGGGGTCACACAGAGTGAGACATGACTGAGCAACCAAGCACAGTACAGCCCAGAAAATAGATGATCAAATGTCCCTTCAAATTATTCCTGATAAATCATAAAAATATCTTTTATAAGTAGAGTTTTAAGGAGTATTTATTCATGTAAAATAAAGATATCTGACTAGTTATAGGCATATCATTGTGTTTTAGGGAGAAGGCAATGGCACCCCACTCCCGTACTCCTGCCTGGAAAATCCCATGGCTGGAGGAGCCTGGAAGGCTGTGGTCCATGGGGTCGCTGAGGGTCGGACACGACTGAGCGACTTTAATTTCATTTTTCATATTCATGCATTGGAGAAGGAAATGGCAACCCACTCCAGTGTTCTTGCCTGGAGAATCCCAGGGATGGGGGAGCCTGGTGGGCTGCTGTCTACGGGGTTGCACAGAGTCGGACACGACTGAAGCGACTTAGCAGCAGCAGCAGCATCGTGTTTTAATCAATGCTTTAGAATGTGCACTGTTTATTCACAACTTCCTTAATAAGCATTACCTAACATTTCTCATTGATATCACTGGTACCGGCACCCCTGCACAGAATATTTCTCTTAACCTTGATATTTTTGAGACTAATATTAACATGGGAAATATTTCAGAGGGAAAACAATTTAAAGCAAATCAAAATATTCAAAATTATGCAGACCACCCAAACTTTAAAGCATGTAATTTATTTTCTTCCTTAGGATTGATATCTAACAGAAAAAAAGCTCTCTGAATTAGAGAAGGTGATCCAGATAGATGGGTGTCCTGTTGGCCTCAGACAGCTCTGACATAAAACTCATCCCTGTTGCTGGCTTCAGGGAGGCATCTAATCACACCAGCATAATTTGTTTTCTGTAATTTTCTTCAGGATGCATGGGGTTGCGGGCAGGGTCACATTGCACAGTACACTAAATATGGCATTTCACTTGAAAAATCCTCTCTGTGCTTATTTCTTGTCTAAGTTTGCTTATGTGTGTTCTTCCTTCCTTCATATAATACTCAGATCTCTGGCTTTTCTTTCTTCTAGAAAGCTTCCATCTAGTTTTAAATTTCTATTCAATCTGTCTTTGATTAACTAGGCCAATTTAGTCTCTGTTATTCTGTTGTCTCCATAAATGAATATTCACATTCAGCAAGAAAAATCTCTTGTCTTTTCATATATTTGGTGAATTCTTTTTTAGAAATCTCTTTCTTTCTCTCTCCTCTCTCTCCAGTCTCTATAGTCTCCTCTCTGCTTTCCCTTCTTACCCAGAAAATTTAGATTATTTTAAGAATGTCTTAACTTCCATGTTTAACCTTCACCTTTCTACATCTATTTAAATCTAAAAGAGAAGTATTTTTACATTCTCTGTGCTCTAAATAAGGTATATTAGAAATGACAACAGGCTTAGATGATAATTTCTTACCACCTCTTTGAAATCAAAGATATATGATGTGTATTATCAGTCCCTTTCTCTGATCCCATATATCTCTACTTGTCCGAGAAATTAATAATTGTCAAGCATACTATAGTAAAAAATGCTAATATGTCTGATTTCTGTCTTGATATATGTATTTCCTACTACCTTAAAATAATTAGAGTTAAAATTCAGCACACATCTATAAAAGATCTGCTGTAATGTGTGTTGTAGTAAGAATCTGGAGATAAGAGGACTACTGCCATCGGTGACCTCACAAACTGTGACAGAACAGACACATATGTAACTGAGCATCATACAAATGATAAATGTGCATTTAAAGACATTATTTTACATTTTGATAAGGTTTTATATGTGTCAGGAGGATAGTGAAGAGTCATCAAGAGAACTCAAGCCAAAATGCAATGTATTAAAACACTATTCTACTCACTATTTGGTACTGAGTGATTTTCTTAACATCTTTGTGCCTCACTCTGTTTATTTATAAAAATGGAGTCCTGAATAATTTTCATTTCATGAGAGGTTGTGAATGGTAAATATTACCTGTAAAACACTTTGATCTCTGTGGTATATTATAGGTATAAAATAAATGTGTCTTTGCTTCAGTTGATGCTGTTATTGTGGCGATGATGATGATCATACTGATTATAATGAACGAAAAAAATACTGAAATTTTAACCCTTTTCAGGTCTTCTAAAGTCTTTCTTTTCTTTTTTTTTTTCTTTTTTTTTTTGTTCCTCATGGAGTCCCTTTCCTCTTATGAGACTATCAAAGAAAGAAAATGCCAACATTTATTAGGCGTCTACCATGAAACAGAAACTGTATTTTTATAGGTTTTATATATATATATATATATATATATTTGTGTGTGTGTGTATGCATTATTTATATGTATTATATATATCTGGGTTTCTGTGGTAGCTCAGATGGTAAAGAATTCGCCTGCAATGCAGGAGATCCCAGTTCAATTCCTGGGTTGGGAAGTTCCCCTGGAGAAGGGATAGGCTACCCATTTCAGTAATCTTGGGCTTCCCTGGTGGCTCAGATGGTAAAGAACCTGCCTGCAATGAGGGAGATCTGGGTTCGATCCCTGGGTTGGGAAGATCCCCTGGAGGAAGGCATGGCAACCCACTCCAGTATTCTTGCCTGGAGAATCCCCATGTACAGAGGGGACTGGCTGTACAATCCATGGAGTCACAAAAAGCTGGACATGACTGAGCGACTAAGCACATATACATGTATATTTATAAATATATTTTTATGTACTGGTTCTGTTTTACTCAAAAGATATATGTATACATATTTGTTTGCAGTTAGAGAAAAAGATTTATTATGGGTAATTACTATGAAGAAGAGTTGGTTCAGGTAATATGGAATCAAAGAAGTTTCATAATCTGCCATCTGTAAACTGGAGACTCAGGAAAGCTTGTGGTATAATTCAGTCTGAGTTCAAATGCCTGAGAACTGTGGACCTGCTAGTGTAAATTCCAGTCTGAGGGCTGAAAAGGGAGAAGTGTTTTGTTTTAAGTCATGTAGTGAGACAGGAAGCAGAAAGGAGTGAATTCTTCCTCCTCCTTTTGTTCTATTAAGGCCTTCAGCAGATTGGATGATGTTCACCCACAGTGGGGAAGGCAGATGTACTTTTCTGGGTCTAGAGATTCAAACATTAATCTCATCCAGAAACAGGCACAAGCAGAAATAATATTTAATCTGGGCACACCATGACTAGTCAAGCTTACACAAAATTAACATTAAAGAGCAGTTTTAATTTCTCAAAGTAATCTAATATTAAAGACAGTAATGATGAAGAAATAAACTTACCTACCTGAGCTACACTTCAGCCATATTCTCCCCCTTCCCTCTTCTTATAAATGAAAAGCACACATTTTCTTATTTAAAAGCAGATTCTGACTCTTAGTATGTTAACTATTGTCCATGTACATTTCACCAGCCCAACGACCTCAGATCATTTGAAGCAGAATCTCTAATACTTCAAGTATCATGTGTTTGTGAATTGTCTAAAAACATATTAAAATGAACTGGATTCTGATTCGGTAGGTCAGAGATGGTGTTGTTGTTTTAAGTCCCTAAGTCAGGTTTGACTCTTTGCAACCCAATGAACTGCAGCACACCAGGCTTCTCTGTCCATCACCATCATCTGGAGTTACTTAAACTTATTTCCATTGAGTCATTGATGTCATCCAACCATCTTATCCTCCGCTGTCCCCTTCTCCTCCTGCCTTCAGTCTTTTCCATCATCAGGGTATTTTCCAGTGAGTCAGCTCTTTGCATCAGGTGGCCAAAGGATTGGAACTTCAGCTTCAGCATCAGTCCTTCCAATGAATATTCAGGGTTGATTTTCTTTAGAATTGACTGGCTTGATCTCCTTGAAGTCCAAGGGACTCTCAAGAGTCTTTTCTAACACCACAGTTCAAAGGTATCAATTCTTGGGCACTCAGCCTTCTTTATGGTTCAGCTTTCACATCGTACATGACTACTGGAAAAACCATGGCTTTGACTATATGGATCTTTGTCAGCAAAATAATATCTCTGCTTTTTAATTACATTAAATAAATGTTTCTGCCTGGTCCATCAGAGAGTATGTGATTTCAAAGCATCTGGAGTAAGTTTAATGACATCAATATTAACATTTATGTAAGGAATTAAATCACTGAGCAATAATGCGAGTATCCATAAAGATAGGTTTGATGCAATAAATCTAGGCAAGGTGAAGTTATAGCTAGAATAACTACATAGTAGATATTCAATGATGATTATAGTTATCAGCCTAATTTGTGAAGACAAATAATAGCATAACACTTGGTTTACTAGAAATTATAGTTGATAATTGGCCAGATCCTGAGCTAGTAATTGCTTCAGTTCAGTTCAGTTCAGTCGCTCAGTCGTGTCCGACTCTTTGTGACCCCGTGAATCACAGCATGCCAGGCCTCCCTGTCCATCACCAACTCCCGGAGTTTACTCAGACTCAAGTCCATCGAATCAGTGATGCCATCCAGCCATCTCATCCTCTGTCGTCCCCTTCTCCTCCTGCCCCCAATCCCTCCCAGCATCAGAGTCTTTTCCAATGAGTATGTGTAATTAAACTATCATCTTTATTATTAACTTTGTGTTCAGAAATAAGACTGCCTTTTGATGATATTACTCACTTCTCTAGATAGTTGTCTTCCTAGATGTTCCTAGGACGATTCTCTTTGTGGTCTTTTCAAGGTTAACCAAATCCTGAAACACACACATTGAATTATAATGAACCTGGGTTTAGTTTGAGGGCTTTAAGCTTTCTTCTTAGTGGTGTTCTAGTTAGTGACTTTCAAACAAGAATGAAGTGATGAAAGAAGACAGCAATTTGTGTATATGAGAGGAAATAATGAAAGTGTAATAATTTCTCACTTTCTTCCAAGGAAAATTGATCTCAATAATTAGATGAAATTTGGTTTGTTAAGTCCAAATAAAGTCTTCATCTTTAACATAATTAGTTTAGTGTACTTAAAAGCATTAGTAAATGAATGCTAGGACACCCAAGCTTCAAACTAAACATCAGATATTTCTGATTAACTTTGTCTAAATAAGTAAATATTATCACTCCTTACATGGCATCTATTTGATGTTAAGGTATGTAGGGTAGATTCAGAAATAAAGCAAAGTAAACAATTTCCTAGGTTCTATGATGTTTTTTCAGCTACATTTTTTTAAAATGCTGTTATCTGGATAAGCATCTTGTACAAGATTATATCTGAGACAAGAACTCTACGATGATCACCTCAAAATTAGTCTTATTCTAGACATTTAAGTGTGAATGACACTTTCAGGTGATGTCCCTTTCCAGTGAGAGATTCAGTATGGTTAGCAGACAAATTGCAAGGAATCTGAGTTTACAGTATAATTATTCTTCCATGTATCTTTCAAGTCTAGTATTTCCTTGTACTAATAATAATTACTTGCACACTACTTTCCTCAAAACAGAGAGAAGGGGTAATTCATCACTAGACGTGACTTGAGATGAGCTGGATATAAACCTGTAATCCTTCTTAATTTGTGAAATGACCGTAATCAATTATCTCTGCTGTTGATATATCCCCAGTGATCCTTTATTTTAGATTCATAAGACAAGAGCAAGAGGGGAGTATTTGTTTATGAGGCTCTTAATGCTCAGGTGCTTCATATAAACTGTAATACTCTTCCTCTCACTCATTCCTCAAATGATAAGAAAAATATGCCACATATGTTTCTCTTGAAAAATTGTGAGAAGCTGAAAATATCTTAACACCCACTGCTTTCTGATGAAGATTGGTAGTATGCAATATTTAAATGGAAGGCAGAGATATCACCACCAACAATAAGCTTTTCTCATCAGGATAAAAAATTTGAGGATTGAACACTTTTCTAGGGTTACATATTGGCTTTCAATATAGAAAATAAATCTCTCTGCTTAAAACTGAATGTAAAATGGGGAGGATGCTTGTGAAGGTCCAGGAATTGGGTGTAAAAATGGATTATTAAATCAGTTGAAAATGAAGGACTGCCATCTGGAAATTCAGCTAGGATGATGAGACTGAAAAATGATTAATACAATTTGCAATTTATGAATACAATTTATAAATACAATAACCTAGGGGATATTTCATATACCTCCAAATAATATATCTCAATATTAGGAGTAGATTTTCTAAAAGTGGTGATTATACAAACATCCATTAACTCTGGGACTAATCTCTGGCACACATCCATCTCCCTTAAAGTTTTCCTTCTTTTTGATGATTATGTAACTGGAGAGAAAAACTATAATGACACACTCCTCCAATGAGACTGAACTCAGAGTTTTCTTTCCTATCACAAGTAAGTTTTATACTTTCTGAATTATACCGGTTCTTGGTATAATGGAGTCCCTGAAGACTGGATCAAAATTTCTTCATGCATGATTAGAAAGTTCACTCATCCAGACCTTGTAAAGACTAATCTCACTTCTAATAGAACATTTTATTAGATTTTAAAAAAAGGTATTCTCAACCCTAAACAACTTCAAAAACCTTGAGGAATCTCCCCCAGCAACAAAAGTGTCTCACTCAGTCGTGTCTAACTCTTTGTGTCCCCAAGGACTGTAGCGCACCAGGCTCCTCTGTCCAAAGAATTCTCCAGGCAAGAATACTGGAGTGGGTAGCCATTTCCTTTCCCAGGGGATTCTCCTGACTCAGGAATCGAACCCAGGTCTCCTGCACTGCAGGCAGATTCATTATCATCTGAACCACCAGGGAAAGATCTTTCCCAGCAGCAAAGCCAGAATAAAATTTGGGGAATCCTATGTGTAACAGTTGATTAATACAAGACCCCAGCACTCACACTTATTTTGGATGTGATCAAAAAATGAGACAAATTCATGGCTCATGAATCCCATGTTGCGGGATGGCCTTTGATCCTTCAGTTCAGATTCTATCATAGAATTTGCACTAAAATTATATACATTGTATATTTTTTCAAAAAGAGCTAACTTTGTTCATTCCTGTGGATGCCAGATTTCAGGAAGAGGCCCAGTGAACTTTACCTCCTGGTATTCACATACTATACAGCCCTCTCTGAGCTGTATAATCAACACAACATGGAAATGACAGCATAAGGTGTTCAAAGCTAGGTTATAATAAACATTGTGATTCCACCTTCTTTTTCCTTTAATATCTTGTACCAGATGCCTACTGCCTTGTGAGGACACTCAAGTAGCTGGAGAGATTCATATGGTCAGGAACTTCGGCTTCTGTCAAGAGCCAGGACCAACTGATTAGATGTGAATGAGGAACCATCCTGGAAATAGTTCCTCCAATCAGAGTTTAGCTTTTTGATGACTGAATGGCAGTTTGAACCAACTTCATAACTACAACTTCATGAAAGGTCCCGAACCAGGACAATCCAGCTCCTATGCACTGGGTTTTCTGACCCACAGAATCTATGTGAGATCAAATAACTGTGAGATAAAGTAAATGGATTGTGTTAAGCCAGCATACTCTGAAATGATTTATTATGGAACAAGAGATTACTAAGAGACCTCTTTCCTTATGTTTCTTTTTTTTACTATTTTTTACTTTACTTTTTTCTTTGAATCCTAACCTTCCAGAATAAAATATGTTCTTATCGTTATTGATCTGGGTCATGACACCCATATCACATAATCCTTATATTTAAATGTGACATACTTAGTGAAATATCCATATTTCAGTCTCCATTAGGAATTTTTTCTTTTGTAGTTACAGTAGGGTTTCGACAGAAAAAAAAATAGCTGAATATTGGATCCTGAGATTAACAGATGTTAGTCGAACAAATTATCTTTTTGGTTCAGTTAGGTGCTATCCTTTCTTTTTATTTTCTGTTTGAGGCTATGACTCAATAATTTGCTTTTCTGCTAATAGTATCAAAACTGTTTGTTTTAAAATAACAGCTATAAAATATCAAGTACATAATTTTATAAATACCTATTGACTTTTTTCTTTGACTTTTACATTAAGCACTGACATTTCAATTTTGACAGTTTATTTACCACATAATTAGAATGAGTAAATTTCTCATTAGGACAAAGTGAAAAGAAAAATGTTGCCAGAAATTTCTCATGGAAAAAGGAATATCACATAAGATAAACATGTATATAACATAAAATATAGTACATTAAATATTATTCACACCTGATGTGAAATGTTGAGATCTTTTAAAAAATGTGTTCACACTGCTCAAATTCAGTTTTAAATTATTCTAAATCTGTGGTCCGTTTCTTCCTTAACTCTCAGCTCTGTTCTAAATTCCCGATTGACGTCATGATATAAATTTTCTTAGTAAATATTTTTATAAGCTTAGTTTTATTGCATGTCTATGTTTTCAATTCATGCTTGGCATTGTTTTCGTAACATTATTACTATTTTATTATTAATTGTAGTGCTCTGTCTTCCTCAGTTGCTTGGCTGCTCACACTTGATAAGAAAGGAATTACCTCTACACCTGGTTGCATTTCCATTTCTCTTCCTATAGTGGAACAGAATTTCAACAAATTGAATCAAAAATTAAATCATAAAACTGTTTTTTCACTTTTAAGTGTTTCCTAAATTTTAACTACTTGTTTATATCTTCTTTTTCTGTTGAAAAATCTTTTGTGGACTTTTTTCAATAGGCTCTAAAGAAATAATTACGGGTGATTTTTTGAAGGGATTGTTATGACACAAATTAGCCTATTTTAATAATGCCAATGTTCTCTACTGTTTTATATATCTTTCTATGTTTATTGCAAAACTTCTATGGATATAAATATTATATTTTGCTTCCTTAAAATATATATTTTAATATCTTATCTGATTATATAATTTTGTCACAATACGTGTAGGGTTGTGTTTAACATGTTTGACATTTACCTCATTTGCTGAGTGGTCATATGTTTTGCCAAGGAAAATTTTTGGGAAAAGAAGCTTGAGGATTTAGATATTTTTTCTGTATTTTGTATCTGGGAAACATATTCATTTCTTGTTGGATTTAAGGAAATGACACTGGAGAAATAAAATGATCAAATCTACTTTAAATACCGAAATAATTAAAAGGCAAGAAAGTCCTGGAAGGTAGCTGTTATGTACTTTCCTATAAGTACCTTTTTTAGTAACATTGAAAGCTTAAAAATAAAGAAAGTCAAGCTCAGTTGTATCTAAATAATTTAATTGCAAGAACTTTTGCCTAAAATGAAAAAAAATTGAATTTAATTTGCATTGATGAATAATTAATAAGGATGTCAGAATCATCAACAATAGTTAAAAGCATTCCATGGTTCCTGAATAATAATCACTGATAAGATGTTATTGTACTATAAATTTAAAATTAAAATAAATTGTTAGTCTCTCAGTTGCGTCACTCTGTGACCCCATGGACTGTAGCCCACCAGACTCCTCTGTCCATGGGAATTCCCAGGCAAGAATACTGGAGTGGTTTGTCATTTTTATCACTTCCTTCTCCAGGGTATCTTCCCAAACCAGGGATCAAACCAAGGTCTCCTGCATTGCAGGCATATTCTTTACAGATGAGACTGGGGCTTCCCAGTGGTAAAGAATCCGCCTGCCAGTGCAGAAGATAGTGAATCTTCTCCCTATATTCAGAAGATCCCCTGGAGGAGGAAATGGCAACCCACTCCAGTACTCTTGTCTAGGAAATCCCATGGACAGGAGAGCTTGGTGGGCTACAGTCCATAGGGTCACAAAGAGTCAGACACAACTGAGTGTGCAGAGGCAGATGAGATTAATGGTACTGAGATGAGATTCTCCTGGATTTTCCAGGTGAGTGCATTATAATCACAAGGCTCCTTATAAAAGGGAAGCAGAAGTATTAGAGTCAGAAAAGAAAATGTGACTAGGGAAGCCAAAAGAGTTTTGAAGGTGCAATACTGCTGGCTTTGAGAAGGAAGCAGAGTGACTTAAGGGAATCAAGGTAGCTCTAGAAGCTAGGAAAGAATCTAGGAACGAAAGTGCAATACTTACGGCTGGCTTTGAGAAGGAAGAAGAGTGACTTAAGGAATCAAAGTAGCTTGTAGAAGCTAGGAAAAATGGAAATGATAATCCATTCTTTATCCCATTCATGTCCACCGATTCAATGGACATGAGTTTGAGCAAACTAAGGGAGTTGGTGATGGAAAGGGGACAATCCACTTCCTTGTCCCCTAGAGACTAGAAGGAACCAGATCTTCTGACAACACGCTTTTATCCCCATGCTACTGATTTTGTAATTCTGACAGCCAAAATTGTAAGATAATATCTTTGTGTTGTTTTAAACTATTAAATGTATGGTGATTGTTATAGCAGCAATATTATATACTATATAACATTATATTACATGTATTATATATAATAATAATATAATATAATATATAATAATACAATACAATAATGTATAATATGTTATATAATATATAATGTTATTATATTATATATTTAATATATAATATATATTATATATATTACATTATATATTATATAACATATTATATATTATATGTTTTATGTATAATATAACATATATAATGTTATATATTCTTGAAGCTTGTTTTTTCTTGTTTATTTTAGACATTAATTTTTTTCTTATCACTATTTTCTCTTTTTATCATTTGATTAAAAATAGATATTCAGTTCAGTTCAGTTGCTCAGTCATGTCCAACTCTTGCCACCCCATGAATCACAGCATGCCAGGCCTCCCTGTCCATCACCAACTCCCGGAGTTTACTTAAACTCATGGTATCAATGATTACTTTGTGCAAAGAATTCTGCTATTATTTTCTGCACTTCATCACAGTATTATCTTGTCAATCATGAGGTCTTATATGTGAATGTGATTTCCTCTTTTTTTTCTTATTATAACCAGTAAAATTTCTAACAATAGTTACTATCTTTTAATCATTTATTAATTAGAAAGAAGCATGCATATATACATGCACTAATACATACTGATGGTTTCAACCAGAATCACCTCATATTTAGCAAGATTTATTTGTGAAAATTGAGCATAATGATATTTTATTGGATCAAATATAATTCCCAATCTCCTTTCTCTGTTTCCCATCATGTTCTAGCTTTTTGACCTAACCTATCACAGGCATATGCAAAGATGGGCTCGATAAAGGACAGAAATGGTATGGACCTAACAGAAGCAGAAGATATTAAGAAGAGATGCAAGAATACACAGAAAAACTGTACAAAAAAGATCTTCACGACCCAGATAATCACAATGGTGTGATCACTCACCTAGAGCCAGACATCCTGGAATGTGAAGTCAAGTGGGCCTTAGAAAGCATCACTACAAACAAAGCTAGTGGAGGTGATGGAATTCCAGTTGAGCTATTCCAAATTCTGAAAGATGATGCTATGAAAGTGCTGCACTCAATATGCCAGCAAATTTGGAAAGCTCAGCAGTGGCCACAGGACTGGAAAATGTCAGTTTTCATTCCAATCCCAAAGAAAGGCAATGCCAAAGAACGCTCAAACTACCGCACAATTGCACTCATCTCACATGCTAGTAAAGTAATGCTCAAAATTCACCAAGCCAGGCTTCATCAATATGTGAACCTAGAACTTCCTGATGTTCAAGCTGGTTTTAGAAAAAGCAGAGGAACCAGAGATCAAATTGCCAACACCCGCTGGATCATGGAAAAAGCAAGAGACTTCCAGAAAAACATCTATTTCTGCTTTCTTGACTATGACAAAGCCTTTGACTGTGTGGATCGCAATAAACTGTGGAAAATTCTGAAAGAGATGGGAATACCAGACCACCTGACCTGCCTCTTGAGAAATTTGTATGCAGGTCAGGAAGCAACAGTTAGAAATGGACATGGAACAACACACTGGTTCCAAATAGGAAAAGGAGTACGTCAAGGCTGTATATTATCACCCTGTTTATTTAACTTATATGCCTAGTACATCATGAGAAACGCTGGACTGGAAGAAACACAAGATGGAATCAAGATTGCTGGGAGAAATATCAATAACCTCAGATATGCAGATGACACCACCCTTATGGCAGAAAGTGAAGAGGAACTCAAAAGCCTCGTGATGAAAGTGAAAGTGGAGAGTGAAAAAGTTGGCTTAAAGCTCAACATTCAGAAAATGAAGATCATGGCAGCTGGTCCCATCACTTCATGGGAAATAGATGGGGAAACAGTGGAACAGTGTCAGACTTTATTTTTCTGGGCTCCAAAATCACTGCAGATGGTGAAAGCAGCCATGAAATTAAAAGACGCTTACTCCTTGGAAGGAAAGTTATGACCAACCTAGATAGCATATTCAAAAGCAGAGACATTACTTTGCCAAAAAAGGTTCGTCTAATCAATGCTATGGGTTTTCCAGTGGTCATGTATGGATGTGAGAGTTGGACTGAGAAGAAAGCTGAGCGCCGAAGAATTGATGCTTTTGAAGTGTGGTGTTGGAGAAGACTCTTGAGAGTCCCTTGGACTGCAAGGAGATCCAACCAGTCCATTCTGAAGGAGATCAGCCCTGGGATTTCTTTGGAAGGAATGATGCTGAAGCTGAAACTCCAGTACTTTGGCCACCTCATGTGAAGAATTGACTCATTGGAAAAGACTGATGCTGGGAGGGATTGGTGGCAGGAGAAGGGATGACAGAGGATGAGATGGCTGGATGGCATCACTGACTCGATGGACTTGAGTCTGAGTGAACTCTGGGAGTTGGTGATAGACAGGGAGGCCTGGCGTGCTGCGATTCACGGGTCGCAAAGAGTCGGACATGACTGAGCAACTGATCTTATCTTATCTGATCACAGGCATACGGAATATTGCTTAGAGATGAAAATCATGTAGTGCCTTAGATTTACAGATCTATATTTAAATCAGGTTCTAAAAAGACTTGAAACAGTTGCTTATTGCATCTGATCATCAACTTTCCTATCTGTCTAAACATGGATATATCTATCTGCTGGTAGATAGATGAAATGAATTTTTTTACTCCAATAATATAATATAGATTTTAGGTTGTTCATTATACATAAAGCATTTACAATATTATCTGTTTATTTAACATAAATCAATTGCTATTTTATGTATCTAAAATAATGAAAAATAGTAGTGTAGTACCTTATGGAAACTTAAAATGATAGCCAGTAGCAATACTTTCAGTACTTTTACTAAAGTGCTATTAAAAATAACATAAGTGCATAGACTACTATTAGCATTCCTTTTAATATTATCTAATAGAATGGTGATGAGTGTCAGCAATCACACTCTCTCTTACTCTGTCTTCATTCTAGTAAGAAAACACTTTTACAATCAAATTTGGACCTCCTGCCTGATATATTTCAAAATGGAAGATGATTCCTGAGTTTTGAAGGTTGAATAAATCCCTCTCAAGGACAAAAGAAGGTCAAATGTTTTGGGGAGTCCATACTCCAGCTTAGACTGCAAGGAGATCATACCAGTCAATCCTAAAGGAAATCCTAAAGGAATATATCATATTCCCTGACAATGAATATTCAGGATTGATGATGAAGCTGAAACTCCAATATTTTGGTCACCTGATACAAAGAATTGACTCACTAGAAAAGACCCTGATGATGGGGAAGATTGAAGGCTGGAGGAGAAGGGGACAACAGAGGATGAGATGGGTTGGATGGCATCTCAGACTTGATGGACATGAGATTGAGCAAGCTCCAGAAGTAGGTGATGGACAGGGAAGCCTGGTGTGCTTCGGTCCATGGGGTCTCAAAGGGTCAGACATGACTGAGCTACTGAACTAACTGACACTCCAGCATTTTTCCAAAGGTATTCATTACGCAAGGCAGTGTCAATAATTCCAAACCATCTTGAAGATGTGTGTGTGCATGCTAAGTTGCTTCAATCATGTCCAACACTTTGTGATTCTGTGGATTGTAGTCCACCAGGGTACTCTGTCTGTGGGATTCTCCAGGAAAGAATACTAAAGTGGGTTGCCATGCTCTCCTCCAGGGGATCTTCCTGACCCAGGGATCAAACCCGCAATTGCACATCTCCTGCATTAGTAGACAAGTTCTTTACTTTGAGCGCTACCTGGGAAGCTGCAGTCTTAAAGATAAATTTCTTCCAATGACTGATAAGTGTTTCTATATTAACTTAAAATAATAATGTTTGGCAGTCATTGTACTTTCATGTGCTAAAGTCTTCAATAATTTCATGGTTTGCTTTTATATTTTGTTTGTTTGCTTTTTTCAAGTTCTAGCCAGGGAAGGCTTTTTTCCTTCAGTTTTAGGTAATGGTTGAAACAGCTGGCTAGCCATATTGTAGTGAGTCACTTGGTTCTCATGATTTGTCCTAAACATAGTAGGATTGTCTAAAAAAATTGAGAAAGAAAAGCTAAACTCAAATTTATAGTGTAATGAAGCTGTGATGCTGTGAATATCGTTCTTTAGAAATCTTGGAAGGTTGCTTAAGAAGTCAATTCCAATTGGGAAATACATTAACATTAGGATGAATATGCCACTTATTTTTGGTTTCACAGAATTACTAAGAGGAAGTTTTAGCTTATTTTTCTAGTTGTGGCAAAAATATACCACATATCTGCGCATATTAACTGCGTAGCCATAAACAGTCACAGAATTTTACAGTGGTAGAAAGCTGCTGCTGCTGCTGCTAAGTCGCTTCAGTCGTGTCCAACTCTGTGCGACCCCATAGACGGCAGCCCACCAGGCTTCCCCGTCCCTGGGATTCTCCAGGCAAGAACACTGGAGTGGGTTGCCATTTCCTTCTCCAATGCATGAAAGTGAAAAGTGAAAGTGAAGTCACTCAGTCGTGCCCGACTCTTAGCCACCCCATGGACTGAAGCCTACCAGGCTCCTCCGTCCATGGGATTTTCCAGGCAAGAGTACTGGAGTGGGGTGCCATTGCCTTCTCCGAGAAAGCAGATACTAGCAAAAATAGAGATTTTAGGGTTATTGTAGATAACTTTACCATACACTAATCAAGGTATAAGATAAAGCTATAAAAATGAATAAAGTATATTTCATCAAAATCAGATTTATCTTTGTATCTGAATCTATAGAATGCGTTTGTGTAGAAAGTTATTCTTAGCATTCATGTAAAACTCAATCTTAAATAACTGAACAATTATATATGATCTCTTAAATATTAACTCAAATAATGTGGGAAGGTTTCATAAATGCACAGCCCCAAATCATCATGATAACTGATAATTTCAAGACCTTTTACCTGCTAAGGTGGTTTTAGGCTGAAATGATAGAATATTTCACTAAAAGTTTCTGAAAAGTAAATCTTATTCATGTGTTATTTATCTACTTACTTAACAATACCAAGAAATCAAGGGGTAATGGATTCCAAGGATATCAGTCAATAATGTTGGGATTTTTGTCAGCTTTTCTGTTATTTTTTGTCCTTTCCTTTAGAAGATGAGCATGGCTTTTAATCTTTAGTACTCCAAAACTATGTCCACTAGGAGGAAGGCCAAGACTGGTCACTCCTTTTTTCGTCTTTTAGTCTATCAGACTTTTCAGAAGCTCCTGGCCTATTTCACCTTGTATTTAGTCAGCTGGGAGTAGGCCTCCTGTCTGACTCCTCACTACAAGAGAGAAGAAGAATTTGGCCAGTAACTTGCATTTTCAACCTGCAGAGGGATGGGCTAGACACTGGTGCAAGGAAGATTCAGGTGGGAAATGCTGATGCTTAGGTAACCAAGGAAGTCTCCTATATGTTTGACTATGGAGACCCCAAGAGAAAGACAGATCAGCTCAAGGTCTCAGATGCACACTTAAAGAGGCTTATCTGAGGATTTGGCTGGTACTAGTATTTGAGATTTGATTTTAGAGAGTGAATATATTTATAAATATATTCATATATATTTATAACTATATTATATAGATGAAATCAATTATGTACATATAAAAGGACGTAAAAGAATAATTCTGCAAAAAAATGTAAGAAAATAGTATTGGCAATTTCATGACAATTTCTCAGTAACTTTCAATAAGAAAGTGTTAGAAAAGAATATACTTTAAAATATAGATTTTTGTGAATCCACTCAGTTTTAGCTATGCTATCTATTAGCTCTTTGATGTCAAACAAAAATATCATTCTTTTGAGTTCTAATCTCTTCACATGTGATGAAGTTAATGATATTGTTATTGGAAGATTAAAATGAAATACAATAAGTGAACACATAGCACAATTACTTTCCCTTAGAAAATCTTCTGGATATTTTGTTACTCCATCCTTCATCCAGCTAGCTTAATTCTTAAAAATTCTTTATTAAGAAGAACTCAGTAATCTGTACCTCATAATAATCTAGTTGATGACTTAAAGTTTAGTTTGTTATATGAAAAATTGCTGGTTTAACATAAAGGTAAAGTTTGAGGAAAAATATTTGAAGTATAAAATTCTTTGTCATGTAAACCAACTGAATTAGTCATTTCCTGAAATACATTATTTTCCCTCAAAGCACATCTGTCAATATATAGTAAACAATATTCAGAAAATCTTACTTTTTTTGTGAAGAAGGGCAAACAATGAAAAAAAATATAGTTACACCTTGGAAGGTTTATACTAACATACTAAGGCTATTGACCTACTATTTTTTTTAACTCAAGTTTGAGTTTTCTTTGGGGTATATAGTCATACTTAGTGTGTTTATTGGTTTAAATATTGGAAACCATTTGAAGTTTCAAGTGGTTAATTAGCATGAAGTTATTTGCCAGGAAAAATAACATTTATGGCAAATGGTAAACACAATAAACAAGCACAAAGCAAACAAAAGAGCGCTAAATTCTTATTGTATGGAATTGTAAAAACCTGGACAGTACCACAAAGTGGGCAGGACTCTTTTTGTGTACTTTACACTTGTCAATGTCATTACTTTTTATTCACTTTGAATAATGATGAATACTTGCCATCAGTTTCCCCTAACCCTCAGGATGTGATGTATGTAATGTAGGTGACATATGGGCTAAGTTCAAATTCTATTTCATAAATCAAGAGAGTATGCCATTTAATTTATTCAAAATAAATATTATTTGTTTTTCTCTAACTCTCTTGTTCTAGTATATAGAATACATATTTATAACTATCTGCCTACCTATCTACATATATATATATATACACACACATAGGTGGAAAGATGGATAAAAATATATTCCCACAGTAATAAAAATCTTTATTTCATTCCATAGTAGTTAATCTCTAAAGTAAAATTTTAAGCAAAGTGTAAAATACTTAATTTTATTAGTCATCTACATAAGACCTGAACTGAAATATGAAATATTTATAGTCTTCATTTATCCCTTTTAATGAATATTCATGTTTCATTGCATACCTATGTTTGGTTAAGGGATAATCAATATAGAGTATATACATCAAATTAGATTTTTGAAATCCCAAATTTCTTAATTTGAAACACATTTGGCCTCATGAGTTCCTGATTGTGTACTGTGGATTAGAACCACCTAACATTCATAATACTTATTTTATTTTCAAATATAATTATTACTTTTGAATTTCTTGTGATTGATTATCTCATCTGTAGAGGTCAGGGTAATAGGTTAATATCTTATTTTGAAAAGAAATTACCCACATCTTACAAATATAATGAGTGCAAGTATTAACCATTCTTTGTAAATAGGAGGCTGAGAAATTAAAAGATAAAATAATTCATCTGATATTGTATCACTAGGTCACTCCTGAATCAGCTCAGTACCTTCCCCAGTGATCATACTATTACTTTCTTCTCTGTCATCTCTCATCTCTGTAGTATTCTGTTTAGACACAAATTCTTAATCTAAGAAATTAATTCATGCTGAGATGTTTGCAGGTGACCATGGCTTTTGAAAACACAAATTTCTTTTTAGAAGCTATTAGTTGTGTATAATATAGCAACATGACAAGTCTCACTGCCCATATTTTTAAAATGTGACTCCTTTCTTAGCACTTACCAACATGAGCCCCAAATCCTATTTCTACACCTAATGCAAATCTATATTTCAGGATGCTACAATTTCTATTTAAAACAATAATTTGGGGATTAATTTATCAATTACTAATGAGTAATCCTGTCTTTTTATATTTGTGTTAGTTTATTCAGTAATATTTCTAAACAGAAATGTTTTCAACAAATTGAAGAACAATTAAGTTTTAAAAAGTGGTGCAGCCATTGCAATCAGTGGTAAAAATAATTTATGGGGAAGATGATTATCACATTATTCATACAAATTTAAGAATCAAAGGGATTTCCTTGCTTACAATATCAACTACACATTTAACTATGCTTCCTTTAAGTAATAAAAAAGGTACCATATTTAAGTGACCTGTCAAATATGCATGTATCATATACACTGATATCTCATAATTGATTAAAACTTTTTAACCTGAAAGCAAATTACATAAATACTTCTACACTTATGGTTTATTGTGATGTTCTGCATTAATACATTTTTGGATTGCAGTTTATTCTTCTCTATGTTACAAACATAACTAAATACTGTTATTTTTTAATTTCAAATATAACTAAATACAGTTATACTAAATAATTTTAAATGGGTCTTTAAAAGCACATTTAAATAAGTTTTCACCATTACACCAAAAGATACTAAAACTTCAAACTTACAGAAGCCCACAGAGCAAACTAAGAATTAAATGGAAACAGGACTCATAGGATTTCCCTGGTGGTTCAGATGGTAAAGAATCTGTGGGCTATGCAGGAGACCAGGGCTGTATCCTTGGGTTGGGGAGATCCCCTGGAGAAGGAAATGGCTAACCACTCTAGTATTCTCGCCTGGAGAATCCCATGGATAGAGGAGCCTGGAGGGCTACAGTCCATGGAGACCCAAGCAGTCGGACATGACCGAGTGACTAACATTGAATTAATTAAGCACTTAGAACCTTCTGGAGCCCACAGAGCAAATTCTGAGCTAAATGTAACTAGAACTCACCAGGAGGATTCAGGATCTCAGAAGCTCCAAGAGTCCACTATGCATCCTTTCCCATCAAGCCTGGTGCATGCAACTGGTCCCCCACGTTACACTGGACTGCTTGCTGGTCCTCATAGCCTGGCTGTTCTGACCCCTTCTGAAGCACGGAGACTGCTGACTATGCACTGTTTTGTGTTATTGCCTCCCAGTGTAGTGGGAAAGTGAAAGTGAAAGTCGCACAGTCTTGTGCGACTTTGCGACTCCGTGAACTGTAAAGCCTGCCCGGTTCCTCTGTCCAAGGGATTCTCCAGGCAAGAATACTGGAGTGGGTTGCCATTTCCTTCTGCAGAGGATCTTCCAGACCTGGGGATCGAACCCAGGTCTACTGCATTGCAGGCAGATTCTTTACCGACTGAGCCACTTAGAAATGAGTGTAATGGGAGCAGGAACCAAATCCTCCTCCTCATCATCTTGGACCATGAGCTGGCTCACTGGCATCATTGAAGTGCCAATCCTTTGGCAGCAGATTGTTAGAGAATCTGCATTTGATAAGGTTTCTCAATTATCTATAGCTACATAACAAATCACTCCAAAACATAGATGCTAAAAAAAGTAAACATTTATGATCTCACATCATTTCTGAGGGTCAGGAAGCAGCCTGTCTGGGTTGCTTAGCTCAGTCCTTCCTAAGACTGCAGTAGGATTTGGCCAAGACTTGCCTGGGTCTGAAGGACCCACTCGCAGCCTGGCCAGGTAATACTGCCATGGCCAAAGGTGTCAGATCTTCATCATGGGGCCTCTTCACCCTATGGGACACCTCAAGTGTCCTTACAACATGGCAGCTGGGGACCCACAGCAAGTGATCCAAGACAGCCAGGAGAAAGTCCCAGTGCTCCAGAGTCCTATGTCATTATACAGGTTGGCCTCACTAGGCCTGGGAGAGACAACCTGGGCCATGAATACCACAGGGCAGGCTCACTGGTGTCAATGTGAGGTGCTGACCATGCCCATTACAATTGGGGAACCAGCAGTTTCTCCACAAGCTCACACTTCCAATGCTTGGAGACTAGGAAGATTTCTGAGATCTGTGTTGGAGTTGGGAGCATGGAACCTCCTTTAGGGCAATGGGCTACTTGCACCAACCAGTCCTGGAAAGGCCTCACTCATCCCTAGCAGCAGATGCCCATATCATGACCCACAACCTGCTGACATGAAGGGCTATTTGAATAGCATGGTGGTTGGTGAACACCACTGTCCTCCCAAGGAGTTGAGGAAACTTGCTCTCCCATACTCATCTCTTCACATCCCTTCAGCCCTATTTCTGTTTTCTGTTTTGTTTTTTTTTTTTTTACTGCTTTGGTGGGTGTGAAATGGATTTCTTAATTTTAATATGAATATTCAAGGTTACTAATAAGACTTACTAGACATTTAGATTTCCTTTCTGCGAAATGTCTATTTTCCTACTGCACTATTTCTTTCTTGACCATTGTCATCCTTTATATATTTTGGGTATCAATCATTTGCAGTTACATATGTAACAAATTAAAAAAAAAAAAAACATGCTGAGTAAAACTATCAAATGCTGGGGAAGATGCAACTGGTAATTAACTCCTCCACCATGAGCATTCAAACCCTGAAATATGATTACTTGGTCTCACTCAATAGCCAGATTTTTCTCTGCGAAAATTTAGTATCAGAATGAGGTGCAACTCCTACTGCATAGCCAAGAACAGTCCCTTGGAAGATATTGCTTTATTGTAGACAAAGATTTAAAACACCCTCTAAATTATGAAGATGTAAGACAAATAGGCAGTCCTTGCCAGTGAAGATTTGTGTGTAGGTATAGCTATGTAAGATGGGTGTTTATTATTTAACAACATTTGCCTTTCCCCTTTGTACTGAGATGGTCCCGTGGAAGAGGAGCAAACCAGGCTCCATGGGGAAGACTAATTCTAGCACCTCAGGAGACTGGGACTGAGTTCTTCTCCAGCATGGCCCACCTGGATTGAGCTAAACCTCGGTGCGGGGCAGGGGATCTCAGTAGGTGAGTGTGATCAAAACGAGAGGTGTCCTTAGAGTTCAGGGGGATGCTGCTGGGGTGATGGGAAGAAAATAGTTGAATTAATGGAGTATTGTAGAAACTACAAACAAATTTCCTGCCATAAGAATGTGCCAGATCACCTGTAAATCCATGTGGCAGAGACACAAGCCAAGGCATTAATGGATTGGTCATGCCTCTGGGTTTTCTCTCTCTCCCTGACTTCTTGAAGGTGGACCAATCTACTTTGATCTAAATTCCTAGTGTTCTTGCCCAAGTAGGGTGGTTAAGGAAGGCTTTTTAAAGTAAAGGGATTTCCTGTCACTGAGGGCAGGTAAGTGCTCAAGCAAGAAAATGAATAAATAAAAGTGAGGTAATTGTGTTTGTATAACAAGCTAGTAACATGGATCATTCCAGATACACTACTGACAAGGATTTTTCTACCTACTGGGTCATTTCCCTTATAGTCTTTCTCTAAATTTCTTAAATATATTCCCACAACACCTGCAGTTAAGCCCAGTGTTTCTAGGGATATAAGAACAAAGCACACAGCCTGTCTCTGAGGAAAATGGATCCAGAGAGCAATAATGAGAGCTTTGAGAATGAGAAATCTGAAGAAAAAAAAAAAAGAAGAAACATTGTGGTGTCATAGATTCAGATATTTCAGCAGGAAATCAATGTTAAGTGACTAAACAATTTTCAGAGTTAAATTATATTTTCTATCCTTAAGGATTATCCATAATAGTTATATGTTGTAAATATATATGTGTAAACATCATTGATAAAATTCTGACATTGGTTACACCTGTCCTTTTTTCTACTAAAATTATTTTCCCATTGCATTATTAATGTATTTCTTATGCATTTCCATCATCTTTGTCACAGTTAATCCCCAATGTTTCAGAAAAAAATAAAACTTCATGTTTACAAATTGACATTTCTTGATAAGAGATAAAAGTATTTGTTTAAAAAGAATTCTGTAAATTTTTTATTAGGCTGCTTCAATTTATAAAATGACTAAATTTTTAAATAACTTCAAGTTACCTGGAATATAAAGCATCATTAAAGAGCATACTTAAATAATTGTTTGTTAATGCTAATAATACATTTGCTTTTGTTATTGTTGTTGTTTGTTTACTTTTTAAACACAAAATGATGCGAAAGGATCCTGTATATTAGGTGTTTAAAAAAAACACAGTGTTTCCCTGGAGACTGGTTTTGAGACTTGACAGTTTTTCCAGTTTCCAAGTGTAGAGGATGTTATAAGTGATTCCCCAAATAAATGATCTAGTGAAGTTGTCATCAGGCTACCCTTCCAAATCGATCCCTTACAAACGCCCTCCTGTAGCTGTGCCAATAGAACAAGACTGAGTTTGGTTCAGAAGCAAAGTAAAGCTTCAGTTTTTAATCAGAGGATGAAGAAGTGTGACTTCATGCTCCAAGTCCTAACTACCCCCAACAAGCTGTAGGGTGGGCCCTTTCTAGGGCTTAGTCAGTGAGAAGGGAAGTGAGCAGAATTCTAGTGGGGCTGGTGCAGCTGTGTTGTTTAACTCTGGAGTGAGTGCAGTGCCAGGTACAGCGTATCTGCATGTGGCCCACTGCCATCTTGAATTGAGTGTCCCAGAGCTGAGGTGATGGGCACAGCTATTTGGCACTAGGAACTCTGGCCTGAAGTGCCGGGAAAAGTCCTCTGTAACCGGCACCCCATGAGCAAGTGAGAATGCAAGCACAAAGGAAAATAAAAAAATCTGGCTTTATTTTATTACCCAGATTCTATTTTTAGTTCCTAATAATTGTTAATGGGTTTGCTTGGGATGATGTTCCAGAGGGAGTGTTTCCTCAAAAAGGTTGGATTGCTGAAGAAGTTGGGTTGGTGTTAATAAAACTGAATTTGGTCCACAAAAATACCAAGTAGCCTTTGCCCATTATAGTAACATTCTGAACAGAGGAACCACATTTCCTGGAGTAGAGAAGGTGTTCATCTCCATTGACTGAATGGTCTCAGTTGCCATTTAGTGACATTTGCTTTATCTTGAACAAAGGTTCCTCAGATTTCTCTCCTCCCTGCAAGTTACTGAATATTAACTTCTCCTAAATCTAAGCAAGAGCTGAAAGCTCACCTGGGGAACTGACTGACTGCAGAGACAGTGGAGCCTTCAGGCTCCACTGATCATTTCCCCTTGCTTGCACAACTTTCTGCTATAAGATTTTACTGATTTTTGTTGCCCCTTTGGTAAAGAATGTGCCTATAATACAGGAGACCCCGGTTCAATTCCTGGGTCAGGAAGATCCCCTGGAGAAGGAAAAGGCTACCTACTCCAGTATTCTTAGACTTCCCTTGTGGCTCAGCTGGTAAAGAATCCACCTGCAATGCGAGAGACCTGGGTTTGATCCCTGGGTTGGAAGATCCCCTGGAGAAAGGAAAGGCTACCCACTCTAGTATTTCAGCCTGGAGAATTCCATGGACTGTATAGTCCATGGGGTCTAAACAAAGAGTTGGATACGACTGAGTGACTTTCACTTTTACTTTTCCTCACCACATAAAAGTTCTTTTTTCATTTGATTTTGAGATGCTTGTATATTTCAGAGATCCAGGAATTCTCCCTTTGTAGTAGTTTTACTGAGAAAAGTATTTCCATATTTTTGTTCAAATGTATATGTATTTGACACTACACTGTAAATTGAATTAGAAAGCAAAAAGGGGCAGAATCAGCTCAGTTTAGTTCAGTCACTCAGTCATGTCCGACTCTTTGTGACCCCATGAATGGCAGCACACCAGGCCTCTCTATCCATCACCAACTCCCAGAGTTCACTGAAACTCATGTCCAACAAGTTGGTGATGCCATCCAGCCATCTCATCCTCTGTCATCCTTTTCTCCTCCTGCCCCCAATCCCTCCCAGCATCAGGGTCTTTTCCAATGAGGCAACAATAGAAACAAATGTTTATTCTGAGAAAAAAACCCAAGCTCATTTCCACAGACAATTCCCTGTCCCTTATTTATGATACATCCTGCCCTGGGCCTAGAATGCTGGGCCAGGTGGAGAACTGCTTGGATTCCTCACCATATTAGCAATTGAGTTAGGAACCATTTAACACTGAAAAGTTGTGGATAAGTCTTAGCCAAAACTTCGATTTCTTTTTTTTTTTTTTTTCTTTATTTTTACTGTGGTCTCCACCGTCTTGGATAAAAAGATAAAAAAGCTATTTCTATCTAACTATTGATCTTCATAAACAGAGGCATTGAAGAGGAACGAAAACAACTACTACAACAGAATAGTTTGTATCACATCTGAATCTATTAATTTGTGAGGAAAGGGAGATTCATATCACTCTTGGGAGAGTTCAGCGATTCCCTCTGTGTTGTGTAGGTGCTTGATTTATGCAAAACAAACATTTACTTGCAAACATGATAGGATTCCCCAAACATTTTTTGATTGGTTGCTAAAAGAAACCTAAACATTTCTCTTTTGACTGATCATTTTTCATCATGACATTATTTGGGTGGGTATTAAACTGGTGGGTATTAAATAAGGGCTCCCCCTGTGGCTCAGCTGGTAAAGAATCCACCTGAAACTCAGGAGATCTGGCTTCCATCCCTGGGTTGGGAAGATTCCCTGGAGAAGGGAAAGGCTGCCCATTTCAGTATTCTGGCCTGGAGAATTCCAAGAACTCTATGGTCCATGGGGTTGCAAAGAGTTGAACACAATTAAGCAACTTTCACACAAGCTGGGGATCAATTCTTAACAAGCTGTGGAATGGCTGAAAAGTCATGCAGGCATATAGACATGCAAAGATTTAAGTAGGGGATTCCTTTATAGTGGTCAACAATATGTTTCTTAGATATTAATCTCTAAGGCAGGAGGTGAAAAATGTACTAGTATTAAATCTCCATCTCATAATGGTAGAATGTACGTTAGGAAAGTGTTATGTTATTAAAGCCCAGGAAACATTCATGTTTCCCATGAAATCTTAAAAGGAAATGTACGTTTAGGATAACATAGACCAATGAATAGAAGTCAAACAGACTTGGATTAAGGTCTTAAAGTTTTCCCAGGCCTTAAACTCAAACCCTCATCTTAATATTTAATTAGTATGCTAAAGCTAACAAAGTAACAAAGTACCACTAACTGGGTTGTTGTTCAGTGGCTAAGCCATGTCCTACTTTTTGTGACCTCATGGACTGAAGCTCACCAGGCTTCCCTGTCCTGCACTATCTCCTGGAGCTTGCTCAAACTCATGTCCATTGAGTCAGTGATGCCATTCAATCATCTCATTCTCTGTTGCCCCTTTCTCTTCCTGAACTCAGTCTTTCCCAGCATCAGGATATTTTCCAATGAATCATATCTTTACATCAGGTGGCCAAAGTATTGGAGCTTCAGCTTCAGCCCGTCTAATGATTATTGAGCTGATTTCCTTCAGGACTGACTGTTTTGATATCCTTGTAGTCCAAGGAACTCTCAAGAGTCTTTTCCAAAACCACAATTTGAAAGCACCAGTTCTCCAGGGCTTAGCCTTCTTTATGGTCCAGCTCTCACATCTGTACATGACTACTGGAAAACCACAGCTTTGACTATATGTACCTTTGTTAGCATAGCAATGTCTCTGCTTTTTTAATATGCTGTCTAGGTTTGTCATAGCTTTTCTTTCAAGGAGCAAGTGTCCTTTAGTCCTGTATCTGTAATAACTGTCCACAATGATTTGGGAGCCCAGGAAAATAAAATCCGCCACTGTCTCTACTTTTACTCCATCTATTTGCCATGAAATGATGGAACTGGGTACCGTGATCTTAGTTTTTTGAATATTGAATTTTAAGCCAGCTCTTTCACTCACCCTCATTAAGAGTCTCTTTAGTTCCTGTTTCCTTTCTTCCATTAGTGTGGTATCATCTGAATATCTGAGCTTGTTGATATGTCTCCCTGCAAATAACTGGATGGATTAGCAACAGATATTTACTGTTTCAAATTTGTAGAAGTTAGAATAGAAAATCAAAATGTTGATTTTCCTTTTTCCACATTCATTTCCTTCTGAGGAATGTGAAATACTAGGGGAAATATAATTAAAAGCAAAATACTACCCCCCATCAAAAAAAGAAAACATATAGGTTATTAGACAAAGAAAATATTTTTATTATTTATTTATTTTTGGCTGTGCTTGGGTCTTCGTTCCTCCCTGGGTTTTCTCTAGTTGTAGTGCATGGGGTCTACTCTTTGCTTTACTGTGCATGCAGACTTCTCACTGTGGTGGCTTCTCTCGTTGTTGAGACAGGCTCTAGAGTGCCAGTGGTTGTGGTGCAGGGGCTCAGTTGCTTCATCTCATGTGGCATCTTCCCACATCACGGATAGAGGCCATGTTCCCTGTTGGCAGATGATTAATATCCACTGCAACACCAGGGAAGGTTCCTACTTTTACTACTGAATAAGCACTCCAATACTTTGGCCACCTGATGCGAAGAGCTGACTTGTTTGAAAAGACCCTGATGCTGGGAAAGATTGAGGGCGAGAGGAGAAAGGGACGACAGAGGATGAGATGGTTGGATGGCATCACCGACTCAATGGACATGGGTTTGGATAGATTCCGGCAGTTGGTGATGGACAGGGAGGCCTAGCATGCTGTGGTTCATGGGGTGGCAAAGAGCTGGACATGACTGAGCGACTGAACTGATACCAATAATGAAACATTAAAGCACAATATGATGCTCAACAGGTAATCCCCTCAGATGTTGCAAAGACAGAATTAAAAAAAAAAAAAATCATTTGATGTAATCAAGCAGAAATAACCCATTACATACATGTTCTCAAGGTGAACAATAATTAGTCCTGAAGTAAGAGTATTGACAGCACCATTTTTCACACATAGTTTATTCCAGGCTCATCTGGTAAGATCAGGTGTTATCTAACTGTTATGAAGATGAAAAACAAACTTCTCATTTTGTTGTAAGATGAGACAGCTTTGTAATTTAGAAAAAAGTATCCAGTGCACCAGCCCCAAGCTTTCTGTATCCTGCATCGAACCATGGTATGGGGAGGGAGGTGGGAGGTGGGTTCAGGATGGAGAACACATGTACATCTGTGGCAGATGCATGTTGATGTATGGCAAAACCAATACAATATTGTAAAGTAAAATTAATAATAATAATAATAAAGAAAAAAGTATCCATAGAGGTTAAGCTCCTACCTTACCAAAAAATCTGGGATGTTGCAGTACTATCTCTTTAGACGTATAGATTTCAGAGAGATGGTTCCCAGGTTCTAAAAAAGATATTCCTGGGTCATAGAGCTGACAAAAGGCTCATTTAGTTTCTGAAAATATTTACAACATTTCAAAGAGACAATGAAAGAACTTATACTTGCAGGTTTTCTAAAGTAAATGATCTAAAAAGAGGACAGTAGAGGAAAAGTCTCCATCCTTCTTTATAAAGCAGAATTAAACTCTATTTGTTCTTACAGAGGGAGCATTCTGCTCCAAGGCTCTGCCTGCTTTGCAGATGACCATCATTGTTCTGTGTTTCTTCATAATCTTCCTTCATCCTTGTCTGTTTCTGTTTCCAAATTCCTGTTTTTTTATAAGGACAGAAGTTGTGCTGAATTAGAACCCAAACTAATAACTTTTTTAAATTCGATTACTTTTGTAAAGATTCCATCTTTAAATAAGGCCACACATGTAGTTTCTAAAGTTTAGAATATATGTATGGAAGCCTTTGACTGTGTGGATCACAATAAACTGTGGAAAATTCTGAAAGAGATGGGAATACCATTTGTATGCAGGTCAGGAAGCAACAGTTAGAACTGGACATGGAACAACAGACTGGTTCCAAATA
>NW_011494690.1:885314-886275 GCF_000754665.1 Bison bison bison | reverse complement strand
TATTGTCACCCTGTTTATTTAACTTATATGCAGAGTACATCATGAGAAATGCTGGACTGGAAGAAACACAAGATGGAATCAAGATTGCCAGGAGAAATATCAATAACCTCAGATATGCAGATGACACCACCCTCATGGCAGAAAGCGAAGAGGAACAAAAAGCCTCGTGATGAAAGTGGAGAGTGAAAAAGTTGACTTAAAGCTCAACATTCAGAAAATGAAGATCATGGCATCCGGTCCCATTATTTCATGGGAAATAGATGGGGAAACAGTGGAAACAGTGTCAGACTTTATTTTTCTGGGCTCCAAAATCACTGCAGATGGTGACTGCAGCCATGAAATTAAAAGATACTTACTCCTTGGAAGGAAAGTTATGACCAACCTAGATAGCATAGTCAAAAGCAGAGACATTACTTTGCCAACAAAAGTCCATCTAGTCAAGGCTATGGTTTTTCCTGTGGTCATGTATGGATGTGAGAGTTGGACTGTGAAGAAGGGTGAGTGCCGAAGAATTGATGCTTTTGAACTGTGGTGTTGGAGAAGACTCTTGAGAGTCCCTTGGACTGCAAGGAGATCCAACCAGTCCATTCTGAAGGAGATCAGCCCTGGGATTTCTTTGAAAGGAATGATGCTAAAGCTGAAACTCCAGAACTTTGGCCACCTCACGCGAAGAGTTGAGTCATTGGAAAAGACTCTGATGCTGGAGGGATTGGGAGCAAGAGGAGAAGGGGACGACAGAGGATGGGATGGTTGGATGGCATCACTGACTTGATGGACGTGAGTCTCAGTGAACTCCGGGAGTTGGTGATGGACAGGGAGGCCTGGCGTGCTTGATTCATGGGGTTGCAAAGAGTCGGACACGACTGAGGGACTGATCTCATCTGATATGTACATATATATATACATGCATACATACATACATACATACACATACACAAATGTGGTTGCTCCTTAGTCATGA
>NW_011494690.1:863690-885017 GCF_000754665.1 Bison bison bison | reverse complement strand
ATATATATATATTTATATTTGGGGGTGGGGCAGAGTTAAGGTAATGGCACCTCACTCCGGTACTCCTGCCTGGAAAATCCCATGGATGGAGGAGCCTGGTGGGCTGCAATCCATGGGGTCACTAAGAGTCAGACATGACTGAGCGACTTCACTTCCACTTTTCACTTTCATGCATTGGAGAAGGAAATGGCAACCCACTCTGGTGTTCTTGCCTAGAGAATGCCAGGGACAGGGGAGCCTGGTGGGCTGCCGTCTATGGGGTCGTACAGAGTCGGACACGACTGAAGCGACTTAGCAGCAGCAGAGTTAAATCCATAACAGCATCATACAACCACCTGCAAAGATAAGAGACTGAAGAAATTAGCATTACACAAAGAGAAAGAAGAAACTGGTTGCTGGCTGGAAGTTCTGATCCAGCAGTAAAAGGAAAATTCTGTAGCCCATTTCCTCAGCAATAGGAAGTACAGAAAGGTGAAAAGAGAGAGAAGGAAACAATTCCAGTGCTATTTACAAAAGAACTGGCACTTTTCACATTCCTGCTACAGGAAAAGTGGAAGAAAAGAAGGGTTCTTGATCTTTCAGCTCAATTTTATCAATTAGTAAAAGTAGCTTAAATAGAGACAAACTTTCAAATTTGCACCTAAAGCCTGGAAAGATCTGCAGTTCTTTCTGTAGATTGTCTCAAAATTGCAGGCAAAAACTTAATTGATGAAATGTAATTAAGAATCAATTCTCTTACTCGAGAGTCCTGTGAAAACTATTCTGCCCTGAGGTAAGTGACCACTTGTTAGGGACAAGTATATTATAATCTTCTAAGGAGAGGATTTTTACTCATTACAAGATTATAAGTCTCCTTGTTTGATAAAACATAAATAAGGAAATTTGCCAACTTTTTATCAACCACAAACCAAGAGTTCTGTGTTTTCATATTGATATGTTATGGTGATACAATATGATGTGAAGAAATGTGAGGAATATCAATTAAATTTGCTATCCTATCTGCCAGTCCCTGGTGATTAAAAGAGTATCAGAATGGAATATTTTAAATCTACTGGAAGTACAGTTATATCACCTGAATTTTGAGTTAAGCCACGAATCATAGGCCATTTGAATTAGATGCAGGGAGTGAGAATGGCGAACAACCAAGTCTCCATTTCTTACAGCCAATTCTTGCAAGAACCATGACAAATTGTCACGTTAACTCCCTGCATATGAAATCTGGAGTTTTCAGTAGCCAATGCTTTTATGTTGTTCCAAAACCTTGAGTAGAATAATTCCCACTCAAGTTCTTATGGGAATGTCAAAATTGTGGATCAAATAAAGCTATGAATGCACTGGAAAGACAAAGTAAACATAAGGAAGAATGAGAGTCAGGATAACAGATAAATTAGAGGAGAAAGAAGGATATGCAAGCACTAAAAGTGTTGAGATACGAAAACCAAAGATGAAGAGCAAAAAAAGCAGATGAAGAGCAAACCAAAACCATTCACAATAATTCCTAAAAGAAGTTATTTCAATCCAAGTTCAAATGGAAAGAAATGCATGTGCTTGAGTTATGTATTTATTTATTAAAAAAACAATATTTCCCAATTACTACAGTTTTTATGGACTAAATTTAAATAATCTGGAGTAGAACACTAAATAACATTTTATTTTGGATTAAATTAAGTGCATTAACATTATATACTAATTTTATCATTGAAAAATACTTTTGAATCTAAATTAATTAACTATAAGGTCTCAGATATCTCACAAAAGGAATAGAATTAACAACATTAATATATGCAGTGTACAGTTTGATATGCTATTGTATAGAATGTAACTATTATACTAAAACAAACTGCCTGCTCTGTTTCAGATTCTTTTTTCTGGTATGTACTCCAAGTATAAAATGGTATAATATATGAGAAAGACATAAATTCAGAACAAAACAATTGACATCAAAGCATGACACAGTTCATTGTATGATTAATTTAAAAAAAAAATGATGGATCAGCAGAACTCAACAATGTGGTACATACAGCGTACAAAAAATACATATAGTATCCAAACCATGTTGAATAATAGGTTACTTGATGATAGTGTTTCCAAGCATATAATTAAAACATAAACTCCACATAAAGAATAATTAGCTATTTAAAAGAGTAAGTTAGTTCTTCATTAATTTATTTGAATAGGTATATATGATTCATCATTACCTAGAGGAAGTGTGTCAGAGGGCAATTTGATTAAACAATACATGCTCTGGCTTTGTAATATGTGTATGTAGATAAACACATACATACATGTATGGACCCACATACATATGAATGTGTAATTTATACCTGGCTTGCTACATAAACTTAACTTTTCAAATTAAAAAACGTATTTACTTTTTAAATAAATTAATATGTAGAAAAAGGCAACATGTTCGAGTTTTAAATAGATGAGATGGTGATTTTTGTTAGCCTTCACTTCCCTGCAGAGAACTTTTTTTTAATGGTTTCTGAGGAAAGATAATGATGCAGTATCCCTAAGTGAGTATCTCATCTTGAGAGAGCACAAGATTATAGTTTTTAAATGATAATGTGCTTGAATTAAATTTTGGCACAGTAATGAGTTTACACCATTCCACTCTTTGGCTTTGCTTCTTTCTCTGTTTTGTAAAGGAGGTATAAGGCTGTTAACAGCTAATATTGTCAGAGCAAATAATGGTAATAGAGACATCTTTTCTGAGGGATTTTGACAGAATCTGTACCATGGAAACAATCTCTCAGCAACAAAATCTAAATTGGGAAATAATCCCCAGGTCTACTTACCCTTTTTGCTTCTACTTTTGTGATTTTCTTTAAGCTCTTCTAATTCCCCCCATTAAAGAAACTCCAGGGATAAAAATCTATGACTACATTAATGCCGTATTCTATTTGAATTAGAAAATCAAACTGCAGAATCAGGGCTTTGAATGTTCCCTTAGAAATAATCAAGAGTAGCACATTCATCCGAGATATGAGGAAACAAGTTCTAAGATGCCAGTGTGCATTGCCCAAGGCCAAGTAGCTAGTGAGTGGCAGAGCTTCCAGGGAAATGCAATTGTCCCTATTCCTTTGCAAAGACAATTGTACTTAAGCTGTAACAAAAACAGAATAAAAAATGAAGGAGCTATCCATACAATTAGGGATGAAGTATATTTTACAAAAATTGTATTAATTTTTAGAAAGCTTGATTCTTTAAAATATTTGCTTTATGAAACTTTTCCATTAATACTATTTAAAATTCATGTGATTAGAAATGTGATACTTAATTTAATAAACTTTAATGTGTAGTAAATTGAGTTTTTCAATATTACATTATATATGTTATTTCTTGTAAAACACAGTAGAATTCCTTATATATAAGGAAATAATTATATTGTTCTCTATTGTAAAAGGAACTTGCTTCGAATTAGACCAAGACAATTTGAAAATTGAGCAATGATTTATGAGCAATCATTGGAATAAGTGTTTCCTCTATAGATAGATATACCATTAACCTAAATATATTTTGTTATTTGATTTTAATTTGTTTTATTTATTTATTTTTATATAACATCTATTTTCTTATATGAACAGCTGCCATCTGTTCAAACAAACAAAAAGTTTGCAGAATCCTCTTTTAGCTTGTGCAATTCTGCACAATTGATTTCAGAATTGCTTCTGGCACCTTGCTTCTGTAGAGAAAAAGGAAGGAAAAAAAAGCATGTTTTTGTTAGTCTAAAACCAGAATGTTTCTAATAAGTCTATAATGACTCTGTCTTTGGGAAGTTATTATATAATCTATGGAGCATTATTGCTCTACATAAGTGTATCTGTGTACTTTTATTTAGCTATCCTCTCAGCACTATTTAATGGACATTCTATGAGCTCATTTTCAAGTGGACCCTACTAAAATAGGTTCTTTCCGGGTGGCTCAGACGGTAAAAGACTCTGCCTACAATGTGGGAGACCCACGTTCGATCCCTGGGTTGGGAAGATCCCCTGGAGAAGGAAAGGCAACCCACTCCAGTGTTCTTGCCTGGAAAATCCCATGGACTGAGGAGCCTGGTAGGCTACAGTCCACGAGGTCGCAAAGAGTTGGACACTACTGAGTGACTTCACTCATTTACACTACTAAAATAATTGTGAACAAAGTACACTGCTGCTGCTGCTGCTAAGTCGCTTCAGTCGTGTCCTACTCTGTGCGACCCCATAGACGGCAGTTGACAGGGTCTGCTGAAACTTGTGGAGTCCCTGTCTAATGAGATATCCAGTAATCAAGCAGATATTCACAAAATATGCAAATATATGTAAAATACCATAGCTCTGGTGAAAACAGTACATGTAACACTGAATCCATATGAAATAAATAAATAATGGACTTTGAATGTAGCGCTAGTAATAAAAAGCCCGACTGCCAGCACAGGAGATGTAAGGGAGGCAGGTTCAATCCCTGGATCGGGAAGATTCCCTGGAGAAGGGCATGACAACCCACTCGGGTATTCTTGCCTAGAGAATCCCAAGGACAGAGGAGCCATGTGGATAAACAGTTATTAAAACTGTGTTCGTCCCAACCAAATTTAATTCGATCACACTCTAAAATCCCCTTTCAAATATGACTCTTATGAGAATGAGTAATATGTCCATACATAACAAAGAGTCAAACACACATGCAACTTTGAAATGGTGCAAAAGGAGCAGTTCTTTCAGAGAGACCAGGAATATCTTCTCTGGAGATGTGACTTTTATGACTTTTATGTTAAATTGAAGGAAAAATATAATTTGACAAAGTGGAATAATGTGTGAGGCAAAGTTATCAGTGTCCCAGGCAATGGAGACAACTAAATGCCTTTGAACGGAGGCACGTCATGTTTGCAAAAATGTAACAAGGACAAAATGGCTAATATTCAGAGAGAATGGGGAGTGTATCTGAGTCAAAACTGGAAAGGCATATAAAAGCCGGATCTTCTGTGTCATGTTAAATAATTTGAGAACAATGGGAATGCACTGATCTTTATTTTTAATTTAATTTTTAATTTTTGGGGATATGGAATAACATAAATAAGATTTAAACTTTGTGTAACTATTCCTGAATACAGAATAAATAAAATGGTTTAAAAGAGGCCAAGATACTTGGAGGCAAATTAAAAGGCTCTTGTAGAAATCCAAGCAAGATTTGGCAGTATTTTGGAAAACCAATGTAGTTTTGCATTTGGTAAAAAAAAAAAAAAAGAAGGAGACACATTTAAACAGTGTTTAGCAGAAAGCAAAACTGACAGAAATGTGGTGATGGATTAATTAAGGAAGAATGCAGGAAAATATGATATTGTGGCTTCTGGCTTGTATCATTGTTGGGTTCAGTTGTCATTTACTAAGACAGGGAATGCTGGAAGATAATCATTTTTGATCGTAGAAAGATCGTGACTTATTTTGGTCTTGTTCAGTTTAATTTTTCTTTGAGTCAGCCAGGAAGTGATTCAAGCAGGCATGTGGATTGTAGGTCTATGGCTAAGAGTATTTTATGATAAAGAGTTTTATATATGGAAGCAGATTTGGCTAGAAGTAATTTTTAATTTTGGCTGACAATATAGAACAGTTATTAAAACTGTGTTCGTCCCAACCAAATTTAATTTAATCACACTCTAAAATCCACTTTCAAATATGACTCTTATGAGAATGAGTAATATGTCCTCTATTCTGAAATTAGTGCTGATCTTTAAACTATTTAGGAACATATTTAAATTTTAAGTGAAAATTCCAATCTATTCGGGCACAAAACACAAGGTATCTGAATGGAATACTCCTATATATTTATATATTCAAATATAGGCCAAAATAAAGTTCCTACTCAAGAGAATAATGTTTGATTGATTTGCTTTATTAGTGAAGATTTAGGCTTGGGAAGCACCAAAGACATTTAAGTACTTCAAGTAGATTTTTAAAGACACTTCTGCTGAAACCCTAGATATCTGCGACTATGATAATAGTGCAATTTGGAATATTTCTTAGATATCAGGCTGTGGGAACTGTCTGATATTTAAACTTATGATGAAGGCTTCAAATTGTATCTCTTAATACTTCGTCATTGTATGAAATATCATTTGTCCCTTTAATGAAATATATAATAAGAGAATATTATGTGCAAAGCACTGGGCATACCATGAACTATAAGACCAGTGTTATAACCTTTGAATCACTTAATCTACCAGAGTGAGACCAAGATAAAACTAATGTGCCAGAGAGTGTTACAGGAGGAGAACAAAATTCAGAGTCAAGTAACCCAAAAGAAAGGTAACCAAAACCAAAGAGTGGTAAATTCTACCTGGGGTCAATTCTACTCTAACAGTGCTTAGAGTCTTAAAAGGGCAAAAAGGAGCATGTGCATGAATGCATGCCTGCATGCTAAGTCGCTTCAGTCTTGTCCAACTCTTTGTGATCCCATGGACCATAGCCCACCAGGCTCTTCTGTCCATGGGATTCTCCAAGTAAGAATAATGGAGTGGGTTGCCTTGCCCTCCTCCAGGGGAACTTCCTGGAGGGAAAACTCCTCCAGGGATTGAACCTAGGTCTCTCACTTGTCTTACATTGACAAGCAGGTTCTTTACTACGAGCACCAGCTGGGAAGCCCCAAAAGAGAGTAAGTGCTCTTATTTTGGAAAAAATTAATTTAAGTTGATTTCAGAGATGCACTCTTAGATACCTATGTCACACCTTCTCTTCTATCCTTTATCATTTAAGACTTTTGTTTCCTTGTTTCAACATAACTTTAGCTCTCTTCCACTGAAAAAAATGGAACCACTGAGAAGAAAAATTCTACCTGCATTTACCACCAAAACTATCAAATCTATCTGAATCTGTTCTTTGTCTTCCTTCTTATGAAAATGGATCACTGTTTTCAGTCTTTCTTAAGGCAAAAATATCCACTTGTGGTTTGTATCCCTTCCCTTCTTTATCATCACTTCAGAACTTATCTCTGCTTTCTACTTCCTCTATTAGCATGCTTTTGTTCTTCTGAATCATTTTTATCAACAAATACCTGGCTTTAATATCTCCCAACTTCAAGACTCTCCTTTGACTCTGAACACCTTCCAATTAACATAAATTTTGTTGACTTGTCACTTAGAGAAAATGATTTAAATTTGAATTTTTTAAAAATTTTCTGGTTTAGTTTTCCCTTTCTCTTGCAAAAACCATTCATTCATGCTTCATTCCCCCATGATTCCACTGACATGCTCTTAAAATCATGAATAGACCCTGGATGCCAAATTCAATGGACAGTTTGAAAACTTCATCTTTCTCAACCATCAGCAGTATCTGACAAACTGATCTTTATTTAGATAATCATATTCAGTCTCTACAATTTTAAAATGTTCTATACACTGATGAGCTGCAAAGTCATCTCCAGCCTAAAGTCTACTCATTAACTCCATGAAAGTATGTCCTTATGTCTTAAAGACTTGTAGTTAGATGCCTAAAGAACACTTCAAGCTTAATGTGCAAAAAATGTAACTTTTCATCATCTCTCAATAAACTGATACCTTCTACAGTATTCCAATTTCATGAAAATGACACTTCTACTTGCCCAGATCAAATCTGGCGAATCATCCTCAAGCCATCTCCATCATAAATAAACAGTTGACTGAAAAAACAAATGGATGAATAATAAATGAAAGGAACAATGTGATACATTTCAGAGGTTATAGAAAACCCAAGTATGTCTAGAAATATGCAAACATAAAATACGATTTCAGAATAAAATTAAAATGTGTTTGCACAGGAACAAATTAGCATGGATAATCATTGTTTTTCCAGATAAACAATCAATTACTGTTTTTCTACGTTCATTTATAAAATCTTAAAACTCAATTTTATTCAAGGTTTCTTGATATAAATGAGTAGTTCTGAGTGTCTGTCATATGTTTGGCATCACATTAAGTAACTGGTATACAAAAATCAATGAAGACTACATATCGTTGACTAGGGAAAACAACCATCATACAAGTTTCTATATAGAAAAATAAGTCCTATGATTGGAGACAGTAGCTTTAAAGTAGACTTAATAATCATTTCACATGGTCTTTATTGTAGGCTTTGCAGACTTAGCCATTAGATAAACTATTCACTTAAATCTTTTTTTTTTTTTTAAAGCATTAAAAATTTTGATACCTAAAAGGGCCCCCAAGCAGTTCTAACACTGCCTCAATGGTCTTGTTTCTTCAAGTGGCACAGATTGGAAAAGTCTTTAGCTACAATTTTCAAAGCATAAGCCTATATCTTTAATCTTATTAACAAAAACTCAGTATAAGAGTCTTTTGTTTAATGCCTGTGACTACATTTATCTAAAAACTGTGCACTACTGAATGCTGAGACATCTGCCAATGCAGATCTTAGATTATGCTGGACCATTTAAATCTTCATGGGGTGAATCATATAAAGTGAAAGGTGGAAGTATTCTTATTGCATTTCCCTCCTTCCCTGAATCTAAGAATGACTTTGATCTTGCTCAGAAGCTATAATTGGGACACTTTAGAATTAGTTGACCAGGAGTTTCATTGACAGGGGAGTAATTTTGTTTCCTGAAATTCTGATCAGTCTTTTGTCAAAATCATCCTATTTTTCAAAGCATCATTTTTTTTTAATCCAAATATAACAAATGAAGTCCTAAGGAAAATACATTGTGTTCTTACTGTGTAAAAAGGGGTAAAGTAACCATACTCCAAAATAAAGTTACAAAGGGATCACAGTACACTTGAGAATATCTATTTTTCATTGGTATTATTACATGAAGTAAGATGAAGATACAAGAACAAAAGTTGACAATAAGTGACAGAAGCAAAATCTTCAAAAAGCAAAAAGAAAACATGAAAAAGAAAGAGCAAAGGACATACAGTGTTTATAAATTTTCTCAGTAAGTGAAATGAAAGTTTAATGAAACTAATCAGTTTTACACACTGAATCATTACAGGAGAAAAACTATTGGAGCATATGGAGGCTGAACAATGTGCTGCTGAATAACCAACAAATCACAGAAGAAATCAAAAAAGAAATCAAAATATGCATAGAAACAAATGAAAACACAACAACCCAAAACCTATGGGACACTGTAAAAGCAGTACTAAGGGGAAGATTCATAGCAATACAGGCCTACCTCAAGAAACAAGAAAAAAGTCAAATAAATAACCTAACTCTATACCTAAAGCAACTTGAAAAGGAAGAAATGAAGAACCCCAGGTTTAGTAGAAGGAAAGAAATCTTAAAAATTAGGGCAGAAATAAATGCAAATGAAACAAAAGAGACCATATCAAAAATCAACAAAACCAAAAGCTGGTTCTTTGAGAAGATAAATCAAATTGACAAACCATTAGCCAGACACATCAAGAAACAAAGGGAGAAAAATCAAGTCTACAAAATTAGAAATAAAAATGGAGAGATCACAACAGAAATGCAAAGAGATCACAACACAGAAATATAAAGGATCATAAGAAACTATTATCAGCAACTATATGCAAATAAAATGGACAACTTGGAAGAAATGGACAAATTCTTAAAAAAGTGCAACTTTTCAAAATTGAACCAGGAAGAAATAGAAAATCTTAACAGACCCATCACAAGCACAGAAATTGAAACTGTAATCAGAAATCTTCCAACAAATAACAGCCCAGGACCAGATGGCTTCACAGCTGAATTCTACCAAAAATTTAGAGATGAACTAGCACCTATCCTACTCAAACTCTTCCAGCAAATTGCAGAGGAAGGTAAACTTCCAAACTCATTCTATGAGGCCACCATCAACCTAATACCAAAACCTGAAAAAGATGCCACACAAAAAGAAAACTACAGGCCAATATCACTGATGAACATAGATGCAAAAATCCTTAACAAAATTCTAGCAAACAGAATCCAACAACATTTTTAAAAGATCATACATCATGACCAAGTGGGCTTTATCCCAGGGATGCAAGGATTCTTCAATATCTGCAAATCAATCAATGCAATACACTACATTAACAAATTGAAAAATAAAAACCATATGATTATCTCAATAAATGCAGAGAAAGCCTTTGACAAAATTCAATATCCATTTATGATAAAAAAAAAAAACTCTCCATAAAGCAGGAATAGAAGGAACATAGCTGAACATAATAAAAGCTAAAAATGACAAACCCACAGAAAACATTATCCTCAATGTTGAAAAATTGAAAGCATTTCCCCTAAAGTCAGGAACAAGACAAGGGTTCCCACTTTCACCACTACTATTCAACATAGTTTTGGAAGTTTTGGCCACAGCAATCAGAGCGGAAAAAGAAATGAAAGGAATCCAGATTGGAAAAGAAGATGTAAAACTCTCACTGTTTGCAGATGACATGATCCTCTACATAGAAAACCCTAAAGACTCCACCAGAAAATTATTAGAGCTAATCAATGAATATAGTAAAGTTACAGGATATAAAATCAACACAGAGAAATCCCTTGCATTCCTATACACTAACAATGAGAAAACAGAAAGAGAAATTAAGGAAACAATTCCATTCACCATTGTAACACAAAGAATAAAATACTTAGGAATATATCTACCTAAAGAAACTAAAGACCTATATATAGAAAACTATAAACCACTGGTGAAAGAAATCAAAGAGGACACTAATAGATGGAGAAATATACCATGTTCATAGATCAGAAGAATCAGTATAGTGAAAATGAGTATAATACTCTAAGCAATCTTATAGATTCAGTGCAATCCCTATCAAGCTACCAACGGTAGTTCTCAGAGAACTAGATCAAATAATTTCACTATTTGTATGGAAATACATAAAGCCTCGAATAGCCAAAGCAATCTTGAGAAAGACGAATGGAACTGGAGGAATCAATCTGCCTGACTTCAGTCTCTACTACAAAGCCACAGTCATCAAGACAGTATGGTACTGGCACAAAGACAGAATTATAGATCAATGGAACAAAATAGAAAGCCCAGAGATAAATCCACGCACCTATGGACACCTTATCTTTGACAAAGGAGGCAAGAATATACAATGGATTAAAGACAATCTCTTTAACAAGTGGTGCTGGGAAAACTGGTCAACGACTTGTAAAAGAATGAAACTAGAATACCTTCTAACACTATACACAAAAATAAACTCAAAATGGATTAAAGATCTAAATGTAAGACCAGAAACTATTAAACTGCTTGAGGAAAACATAAACAAAACACTCTACTACATATATCACAACAGGATCCTCTATGACCCACCTCCCAGAATATTGGAAATAAAAGCAAAAATAAACAAATGAGACCTAATTAAACTTATAAGCTTCTGCACAACAAAATAAATTATAAGCAAGGTGAATGGACAGCCTTCAGCATGGGATAAAATAATAGCAAATGAAGCAACTGACAAAGAACTAATCTCAAAAATATACAAGCAACTCCTGCAGCTCAATTCAAGAAAAATAAAAGACCCAATCAAAAAGTGGGCCAAAGAACTAAAATAGACATTTCTCCAAAGAAGACATACAGATGCCTAACAAACAGGAAAATATGCTCAACATCACTCATTATCAGAGAAATGCAAATAAAAATCACAATGAGGTACCATTTCACGCCAGTCAGAATGGCTACTATCCAAAAGTCTACAAGCAATAAATGCTGGAGAGGGTGTGGAGAAAAGGGAACCCCCTTATGCTATTGGTGAAAATGCAAACTAGTACAACCACTATGGAGAATAGTGTGGAGATTCCTTAAAAAACTGGAAATAGAACTGCCTTATGATCCAGCAATCCCACTGCTGGGCATACACACTGAGGAAACCAGAATCGAAAGACACATGTACCGATCCCAGTGTTCATTGCAGCACTGTTTATAATAGCCAGGACATGGAATCAACCTAGACATCCATCAGCAGATGAATGGATAAGAAAAAAATGGACCAAAGAACTAAATAGACATTTCTCCAAAGAAGACATACAGATGGCTAACAAACACATGAAAAGATGCTCAACATCACTCATTATCAGAGAAATGCAAACCAAAACCACAATGAGGTACCATTTCACGCCAGTCAGAATGGCTGCGATCCAAAAGTCTACAAGCAATAAATGCTGGAGAGGGTGTGGAGAAAAGTGAACCCTCATATACTGTTGGTGGGAATGCAAACTAGTACAGCCACTATGGAGAACAGTGTGGAGATTCCGTATGGGGAGGGAGGTGAGAGGGAGGGTTCAGGATTGTGAACACATGTACATCTGTGGCAGATTCATGTTGATGTATGGCAAAACCAATACAATATTGTAAAGTAAAAAAAAAAAAAAAAAAAAAAAAAGATGTTAATAAAAGCTAGCATGTAGGTGAAAAAAAAAAAAAGAAAAGAAAAAAAAGAACTGCCTTATGACCCAGCAATCCCACTGCTGGGCATATACACTGAGGAAACCAGAAGGGAAAGAGACAGGTGTACCCCAATGTTCATCACAGCACTGTTTATAATAGCCAGGATGTGGAAACAACCTAGATGTCCATCAGCAGATGAATGGATAAGAAAGATGTGGTACATATACACAATGGAGTATTACTCAGCCATTAAAAAGAATACATTTGAATCAGTTCTAATGAGGTGGATGAAACTGGAGCCTATTATGCAGAGTGAAGTAAGCCAGAAAGAAAAACACCAATACAGTATACTAACGCATATATATGGAATTTAGAAAGATGGTAACAATAACCTTGTGTACAGGACAGTAAAAGAGACACTGATGTATGGAACAGTCTTTCAGACTCTGTGGGAGAGGGCGAGGGTGGGATGATATGGGAAAATGGCATTGAAATATGTAAAATATCATATTTGAAATGAATCGCCAGTCCAGGTTTGATGCATGATACAGGGTGCTCAGGGCCGATGCACTGGGATGACCCAGAGGGATAGGATGGGGAGGGAAGTGAGAGGGGGATTCAGGATGGGGAACACATGTACACCCATGGCAGATGAAAGTCAGTGTATGGCAAAACCAATACAATACTGTAAAGTTAAATAAATAAATAAATTTTAAAAATACATCTCAAAAGAAAGAGTTTTACAAACTATCCAGGGAATACCTTGAAACAAAATTGAATATCTACACTTTTGCTATGATAGTTTTTTTTTTTTAATTTATGTAGAATATATAGTATTTAATATAAAGACTTGATACATTTGAACATATATTTAGCTATAAACTAAGTTCTTCATACTACATTCTATATTGGGTAAATAATATAGTATATTTTGGTTGGCTTAAACTGGGAACTTATGTCAATTAAAATAAGCTGAGCAAATAAATTTATTTTATTATTTTCCTATTGTCCATGGTAATCTGCATATTTGGGTTATTGATATTTCTCCTGACAATCTAGATTTCAGGTTGTGCTTCATTCAGCCTAGCAATTCCCATGATGTAATCTGCATATAAGTTAAATAAGCAGGGTGACAATATAAAGCCTTGATGTACTCCTTTCCCAATTTGAAACCAGTCTGTGGTTACATTTTCAGTTCTAAATGTTGATTCCTGACCTGCATACAGATTTCTCAAGAGGCATGTCAGGTGATCTGGTATTCCCATCTCTTTCAGAATTTTCCATAGTTTATTGTGATCTACACAGTCAAAGGCTTTGGCATAGTCAAAAAGCAGAAATAGATGTTTTTCTGGAACCCTCTTGCTTTTTTGAAGATTCAGTGAATGCTATCAATTTGATCTCTGGTTCCTCTGCCTTTTCTAAAACCAGCTTGAACATCTGAAAGTTCATGGGTCACGTATTGTTGAAGCCTGACTTGGAGAATTTTGAGCATCGCTTTGCTAGCATGTGAGATGAGTGCAATTGTGTGGTAGTTTGAGCATTTTTTGGCATTGCCTTTCTTTGGTCTTGGGATGAAAACTGACCTTTACCAGCCCCATGGCCACTGCTGACTTTTCTAAATTTGCTGGCATGTTGAGTGCAGCACTCTCACAGCATCATCTTTTAGGATTTGAGAGAGCTCAACAGGAATTCCATCACCTCCATTATCTTTGTTCCTGGTGATGCTTCCTAAAGCACATTTGACTTTGCATTCCAGGATGTCTGGCTCTAAGTGAGTAGTGATCACACCACTGTCATTATCTGGGTCATGAGGATCTTTTTTGTACAGTTCATCTTAATATCTTCTGCTTCTGTTAGTCCCATACCATTTGTGTCCTTTATCGAGCCCATCTTTGCATGAAATGCTCCCTTGGTATCCCTAATTTTTTTTTTTATTTTATTTTTAAACTTTACATAATTGTATTAGTTTTGCCAAATATCAAAATGAATCCGCCACAGGTATACATGTGTTCCCCATCCTGAACCCTCCTTCCTCCTCCCTCCCCATACCATCCCTCTGGGTTGTCCCAGTGCTCTAGCCCCAAGCATCTGCATCAAACCTGGACTGACATCTCGTTTCATACATGATATTTTACATGTTTCAATGCCATTCTCCCATAGCAAAAGAGACACTGATGTATAGAACAGTCCCTAATTTTATTGAAGAGATCTCTAGTCTTTCCCATTCCATTATTTTCCTCTATTTCTCTTCACTGATCACTGAGGAAGGGTTTCTTATCTCTCCTTGCTATTCTTTGGAACTCTGCATTCAAATGGGTATATCTTTATTTTTCTCCATTTCTTTTTGCTTCTCTTCTTTTCACAGCTATTTGTAAGGCTGTGAAATGAATAGTTCTGAGTGTCTCTTTGCTTTTTTGCATTTCTTTTTCTTGGGGATGGTCTTTCTTCCTGTCTCCTGTATAATGTCATGAACCTCAGTCCATAGTTCATCAGTCACTCTGTCTATCATATCTAGTCCCTTAAATCTATTTCTCACTTCCACTGTATAATCATTAAGGGTTTGATTTAGGTCATACCTGAATGACCTACTGGTTTTCCCTTTCTTCAATTTAAGTCTGAATGTGGTAATAAGGAGTTCATGATCTGAGCTGCAGTCAGCTCTTTGTCTTGTTTTTGCTGACTGTATAGAGCTTCTCCATCTTTGACTGCAAAGAATATAATCAATCTGATTTTGGTGTTGACCACCGATGATGTCCACGTGTGAAGTCTTCTCTTGTGTTGTTGCACGAAGGTATTTGCTATGACCAGTAAGTTCTATGGGCATAATTCTATTTGCCTTTGCCCAGCTTCATTCTGCACTCCAAAGCCAAATTTGCCTTTTACTCCAATGCAGATGACACCACCTTTATGGCAGAAAGTGAAGAACTAAATAGCCTCTTGATGAAAGTGAAAGAGGAAAGTGAAAAAGTTGGCTTAAAGCTCAACATTCAGAAAACAAAGATCATGACATCTGGTCCCATCACTTTATGGCAAATAATGGAGAAACAGTGGAAACAGTGGCAGGCTTTATTTTGGGGGGCTTCAAAATCACTGTAGATGGTGCGTGCAGCCATGAAATTAAAAGATACTTGATCCTGGGAAGAAAAGTTATGACCAACCTAGACAGCATATTAAAAAGCAGAGACATTACTTTGCCAACAAAGGTCTGTCTAGTCAAGGCTATATTTTTTCCAGTAGTCATGTATGGATGTGAGAGTTGGACTGTGAAGAAAGCTGAGCACCTAAGAATTGATGCTTTTGAACTGTGGTGTTGGAGAAGACTCTTGAGAGTCCCTTGGACTGCAAGGAGATCCAACCAGTCCATTCTAAAGTAAATCAGCCCTGAATATTCATTGGAAGGACTGATGTTGAAGCTGAAACTCCAATATTTTGGCCACCTGTTGCAAAGAGCTGACTCATTTAAAAAGATCCTGATGCTGGGGAAAATTGAAGGTGGGTTGAGAAGGGGATGACAGTGGATGAGATGATTGGATGGCATCACTGACTCAATGGGCATGAATTTGAGTAAACTCAGGGAGTTAGTGATGTACAAGGAGTCCTGGTGTGCTGCAGTCTATGGGCTCGCAAAGAGTCAGACATGACTGAGCGACTGAGCTGATCTGAACTGAACTGAATTGTCCATAGTTGTGATGGAATAAACCCTTTATGATGAATAACAACTTAGTTCCATTTTGGAGAATTTTTCAGGCCTGGAATTGTTGATTAATTAAATCAATATGCATTTTCCTATTTTTTTCTATAAATTTTAAGTTAGTAATTTTAAATAATTATTTCATGTGCACAGATTGGTAGAGAGCCATCTGAAAAGGTGAAAGTGGAATTTTGTTGTCAATTTAATGCAAGTGTTTTACTATAAACCTGACTCACATTTATAGTGTTAGTTGATATATCATATAGTTCTAAGAATTCAGAATAAGACAATCAGAATTTCAGGTGAAAATATCAAGAGAAATATTACAGAGCCCCACATTTGCTTCTGAGGCAGATATTTGTCTTAAATGATAATGATATTATGAAAAATGTTTATGGGTTAATACAAAAAGTCTGATTTTACATGAGATAGGAAATGATTCTATTAAGCTGATATATGGAGTAACTTCTGCATACTTTGGGGAAACTTTTTTTTCAACTGAACTTGCAGAATCCTTTTGTCTTCTTAAATACATTGGAACCCTTCCTTCAATAAATAGCAATAAAATCCCGTGAACCTCAAAGGATTATACTTCTGGCCCTCACTCTTTCACTCTGAAGTGTAATGGGCCAATCATTTTGCCCTGGACTTCTGATAAATTCATCACATGGGAAAAGAGTAAATTTATTCGAATCAGATCTAGGAAAAATATGACTATGGCTTTTAGTTTTCAGAGGTAGGTACATATCTCTTAGGTGCTGGAAAACAGTCTTGCCCTTACCATAACCTCTATATATTTTTTCTTCCTGCAGTATGATCTGACAGCAAAACTGAAATTGATTCAGTCCACAATCATATGCATATCCATTCAGCTTGATCACTTAAAATCATTGTGTTTGATGGTATATATCTAAAGAGAGAACAAATTGAATGGACATTGTCTGCTTCTTTTTTATTACTTTAAGAATGTTGTAATAATTACTAGCTCTTGAGAAAATGTATTAGGACTATCCTCTCATGTGGCTTATATTGAATTAATAAATTCAACATTATTTAAATAAATATAGTCAAAGAACGCTATAGTTTTTTAATGAGTAGATTAAATGTTGGGTGACATGTCCATTCTCAGCACTGAAATCTGGACCCTATAATATGCTGCATAGTGTGCATATCTTCATTGAATATGCACGTAATTCTTCCTACACTGACCACAGACTATTTGTAATGGGTCTATGAATAGATATTTCATGAAATATATACTTTGAGATGTTCTGGAATGAGCTATTTCAAAGTTTCATAATTTTTTCCAAAGTTTCCATTTCAGCACTTCCCATGTAATACTCAGTAGAAAACAGAAGCCTATAACTAGACACTCATTCAAGTTCTTCTGAGAAATCTAGTAGGATTGCTGAATTTGCATGAATTAGTTTCATTTTCTCCTACCTTAAGAAACACTTCCAGATATGCTTGGAGCTCCATTGTATCTCATCTTCTCAGAATTTTCTCCCATCTCAGTTCTTTCCTGTGCTTTAACTCTCAAATCTTACTTTTATTCTTGTTCTCTAAGAGTTTACTCTTCTCTAAGATGTTAAACCGGAAATCCTACCACAAGCATGGTGATATGAATAATGGTGTGATATCAACCCCAAGTACAAATTGATAAATTGTCAGAATTTTTGCCTTAACAGTCTGACATCAGTCTGGATTCCCTTGGATAGAAACCTCATGCTAAAACTTATGCAATGAACTTGCAAAGAAAAATTAATAGCAATGATTTTTCTGGAGACAAATTGTTGTGCTTTATCCAAAATTTCAGTATGAAAAAGCAAAAATATAGGACACTGAAAGATGAACTCGCCAGGTCGGTAGGTGCACGATATGCTACTGGAGAACAGTGGCCCATGAAAAAGAAATGCAAAAAGGCAAAATGATTGTCTGAGGAGGCCTTACAAATAACTGAGAAAAGAAAAGAAACTAAAGGCAAAGAGAAAAGGAAAGATATACCCATTTGAATGCAGAGTTCCAAAGAATAGCAAGGAGTGATAAGAAAGACTTCCTCAGGGATCAATGCAAAGAAATAGAGGAAAATGATAGAATGGGAAAGACTAGAGATCTCTTCAAGAAAATTAGGGATACCAAGGGAATATTTCATGCAAAGATGGGCTCAATAAAGGATACAAATGGTATGGAGCTAACAGAAGCAGAAGATATTAAGAAGAGACAGTGAGAATACACAGAAGAACTATACAAAAAAGATCTTCATGACCCAAATAACCATGATGGTGTGATCACTCATCTAGAGCCAGACATCCTGGAATGCAAAGTCAAGTGGACCTTAGGAAACATCACTATGAACAAAGCTAGTGGAGGTGATGGATTTCCAATTGTGCTATTTCAAATCCTAAAGATAATGCTGTGAAAGTGCTGGACTCAATATACTATTAAATTTGGAAAACTCAGCAGTGGCCACAGGACTGGAAAAGGTCAGTTTTCATTCCAATTCCAAAGAAAGGCAATACCAAAGAATGCTCAAAACCCACACAATTGCACTCATCTCACACACTAGTAAAGTAATGCTCAAAATTCTCCAAGTCAGGGTTCAACAGTATGTGAAGTGTGAACTTCCAGATGTTCAACCTGGACTTAGAAAAGGCAGAGGACCCAGAGATCAAGTTACCATATCTGTTGGCTCATTGGAAAAGCAAGAGATTCCAGAAAAAAATATCTACTTCTGCCTTATTCACTACGTCAAAGCCTTTGACTGTGTAAATTACAAGAAACTATGGAAAATTCTACAAGAGATCAGAATACCAGACCACCTTACCTGTCTCCTGAGAAATTTGCATGCAGATTAAGAAGCAACATTTAGAACTAAACATGCAACAGCAGACTGGTTCCAAGTCAAGAAAGAAGTATGTCAAGGCTGTATATTGTCACCATGCTTATTTAACTTACATGCAGAGTACATCATGAGAAATGCTGGACTGGAAGAAACACAAGATGGAATCAAGATTGCCGGGGGAAATATCAATAACCTCAGATATGCAGATGACCCCACCCTTATGGCAGAAAGCGAAGAAGAACTAAGGAGCCTCTTGATGAAAGTGAAAGAGGAGAGTGAAAAAGCTGGCTTAAAACTCAACATTCAGAAAACTAAGGTCATTGCATTTGGTCCCATCACTTCATGGCAAATACATGGGGAAGCAATCGAAACAGTGACAGAATATTTTTGGGGGCTCTAAAAGCACTGCAGATGGTGTCTGCAACCATGAATTTAAAAGACGCTTGTTCATTAGAAGAAAAGCTATGATCAACCTAAACATATTAAACATATTAACCTAAGCATATTAAAAAGTAGAGACATCACTTTGCCAACAAAGGTCTGTCTAGTCAAAGCTATGGTTTTTCCAGTAGTCATGTATGGATATGAGAGTTGGACTATAAAGAAAGCTGAGTGCCAAAGAATTGACTCTTTTGAACTGTGGTGTTGGAGAAGACTCTTGATAGTTCCTTGGACTGCAAGGAGATACAACCTGTCAATCCTAAAGAAAATTAGTACTGAGTATTCATTGGACAGACCAATGTTGAAGCTGAAACTCCAATACTTTGGCCACCTGATGTGAAGAGGTGACTCATTGGAAAAGACCCTGATTCTGGTTAAGACTGAAGGCAGGAGGAGAAGGGGACAACAGGGGGTGAGGTGGTTGGATGGCATCACCTACTCGTTGGACATGCATTTGAGTAAACTCCAGGAGTTGGTGATGGACAGGGAGGCCTGGTGTGCTGCAGTCCATGGGGTCACAAAGAGTCGGACACAGATGAGCGACTAAGCTGAACTGATCCAAAATTTCATCAAAAATATTTAGAAAAGAAGCAGGTTGGAAAAGTCTCTTTTACAAAGTAGGTCTAGATCGAAGGACTAAGTGGGACCTGTAGAAGAGACTGGGAGGTATCCATGAAATTTCTTAGACACCATGGTCTGAAATTTGTTCAGAGAATAGCTATTATTTTGGCTACTGATTCACTAAAATCATTTATCTTTCTCCCTAAAATTATATCTAGGTGACAGTTGCCAACTTCCTTTAAACATGGCTGTTTGTTTACATTCTGGGCACCGCAGTGTGGATAGGAGTTAGATAAAATACTTTCACACATTTCCCCAAAAATCCCTCCTCTCTCTTTCTTTGTCTGTCTCTGCTTCCTGGCCAAGTGCAAAGGTTGCTATAACTGTAAAATAAAATGATCTGATTTATTTCATTTAATGGCTGTATGGAAAATCACCTTCAGTATAACCACTTTGAACTGATGAGCATTAAATGAACTTCACTTGTTAAGCCACTGGGATATGAAGACTCTTTCTTCCTTGTTAACAGAAGTAATTTTTGCCTAAGAAATTCGGAGGGCATAAGATTTATACTGATGAGATACTTTGAAAAAGCTGTATTGGGGAAGCCTTCTGCTACATCTGGAAAACAAATATTTGTGGGCAAAGTTCCAAGTGTATGTGTGTTTGTTTACATGTACCAGATGTGAACCACACAGAGAAAGAGTTTTTATAGCAATCTTCTTACCTCCAATTTTCTTAACTTTTTATGATCCAAACCTGGAAGGTCAGGACTACTAGCTACCCACTGAGGGAGGAAATGAGAAATATGATGGGACTAAACTCTATAACAAATGATCAATCCACAACATTCTGCCTTGACCAGTTGAGAGTATTTGGTGTTAAAATGAGTTCATAGTTTCAATAATTGTGAGGTATAGAACATTCCAAAAACCTATATCTGAACTGTCATTGTTGTTTACCCATTAAGATATATACAACTCTTTTGAGACCCCATGGACTATAGCCTGCCAGGCTCCTCTGTCCATGGGATTTCACAAGCAAGAATAATGGAGTGGGTTGCTATGCCATTCTCCAGGGGATCTTCCCAACTTAGGGACTGAACCTGTATCTCCCACATTGGAAAGTTAATTCTTTACCACTCAGCCACCAGGGAATTGTCACCATATTTTCAATGTTTATTCAGCTCAGTTCAGTTCAGTTCAGTCACTCAGTCATGTTCGACTCTTTGTGACTCCATGAATCCCAGCATGCCAGGCCTCCCTGTCTATCACCATCTCCCAGAGTTCACTCAAACTCACATCCATTGAGTCGGTGATGCCATCCAGCCATCTCATCCTCTGTCATCCCCTTTGCCTCCTGCCCCCAATCCCTCTTAGCATCAGAGTCTTTTCCAATGAGTCAGCTCTTCGCATCAGGTGGCCAAAGTACTGGAGTTTCAGCTTTAGCATCATTCCTTCCAAAGAACACCTAGGGCTGA
>NW_011494690.1:827352-863413 GCF_000754665.1 Bison bison bison | reverse complement strand
CATCCATACATGACCACTGGAAAAACCATAGCCTTGACTAGACAGACCTTTGTTGGCAAAGTAATGTTTCTGCTTTTCAATATGCTATCTTGGTTGATCATAACTTTTCTTCCAAGGAGTAAGGGTCTTTTAATTTCATGGCTGCAATCACCATCTGCAGTGATTTTGGAGCCCCCCAAACTAAAGTCTGACACTGTTTCCACTGTTTCCCCATCTATTTCCCATGAAGGTATGGGACCAGATGCCATGATCTTCATTTTCTGAATGTTGAGCTTTAAGCCAACTTTTTCACTCTCCTCTTTCACTTTCATCAAGAGGCCTTTTAGTTCCTATTATCTTGTGGCAAATTTTTACAAGATAGAAATCGATCTCTTTATCATATGAAGTCTGAACTAGTATATTGATTTGTAATTTACACTTAAGCATACATTTCTAGTTTTACTGCATTAAATCCAGTGGAAAAAGCAGAGTATCATTCCAGAAGCTAACCACAGGAATCCTGCTCACATTCAAATGGTTCATGTCAGTAATATGGCCACACTTAACTGCAAGAGACACTGAAGTATGATAGTCATTGTTCATTACCATTTGCTAAGCAAAAGATTACTACATTGGAGGAAGACAGTAATAGATATTAGACAAAAAACAGTAGTTACAACCATATTTTACTACATTAATTTTAAAAAAGCAATTGCATTTGTATTATATACCATGGGTCTCCTTTCTTTAATATACCAACTAAATAAATAGAATAAAAGATCCATTGTTTATCAATTCTCAAATTTTTATATGGAATATTATGTCTTCCTCTTTATCTTTCATATTTTGAATCATAGTAACATGGTTCTACTGATACTATTTCATTGATTTGTTGTTGTTGTTCAGTCACTAAGTCCTACTCTTTGTGACCTCATGGACTACCATATGCCAGACTTCCCTGTCTTTTGCTATCTCCCTGAGATTGCTCAAATTTGTGGCACCAACAACTCGATGGACATGAGTTGGTGATGGACAGGGAGGCCTGGAGTGCTGCAATTCATGGGGTTGCAAAGAGTTGGACATGACTGAGTGACTGAACTGAACTGAACTGAACTGAGTCAGTGATATCATCCAACGATCTCATCCTTTGTTGCTCCCTTCTCCTCCTGTCTTCAGTCTTTCCCAACATCAGGGTCTTTTCCAATGAGTCAATTCTTCACATCAGGTGGGCAAAGTATTGGAGCTTCATCTTCAGCATCAGTCCTTCCAATGAATATTCATGGTTGATTTCTTTTAGGATTGACTGATTTGATTTCTTTGCTATTCAAGAGACTCTCAAGAGTCTTCTCCAGCACCACAGTTTGACAACATAAATTTTTCAGTACTCAGACATTTTATGGTCCTACTCTCACATTTGTGCATGACTACTAGAAAAACCATAGCTTTGACTATGCGGACCTCTCTCAGCAAAGTGACAGCTCTGCTTTTTAATACACTGTCTAAGTTTGTCAGAGCTTTTATTCACACTCATAATAACAAAACAAAATCTCCTGTTTCCAGCTATTGTTCCTCATAATCTTCCTATGTTATAGCTATATTGAGTACAGTTGTCAAGGTGACAAACAGAAAATGAATATAAGTTAGGCATTTGTTCATTGGCTGGTGTGTGTGTATGTGTGTGTGTCTGCATGTGTGCATGTTAGTGAGAGTATGTGTTGAGTAGGATACTAAAGCTGGATTTCCAAAAAGAATTTACAAGTATGTGGCATTTCATATAAATTGTATGAGGATTGCAGTGTCACTGAGAATAAAATTTAGTAAATGTCTGAAAGTTAAAATTGCTCCTAGTCTATATTTGGAGCATAATAAATAGATACTGTTAATTATATACTTTTCTATAAACTCAAAGAATTGAACTAAATTATTTAATAGTTCTATGTATTGGTCATAGTGAAGTGAGGCTGTAACAGAGAGATACAATAATTTAGTTACTCAAAATATAGCAATTTCTTTCTCTTTCATATTATAAATCAAGGTCAGTATTACAGTCAGTTGATAGTGCTGCCCCACAAAGGCATGGCACTTATTCTTTATAATCTCCAGCTCCATGAATTCTGGCTTATATATGAGGCTAGAATATCTTCATAATATAAATGTTAATATTTAACTTATTCAAGAATGGTTTCCATCTTTAGATTCCATTATTTTATTTATTCTTAATGAAGCAGGTTTTGGGGTTGACCACAGCAAGCAGTTTAGAAACTATGATAGCTAGCTGGTAAGCTTTCCCTGGGTTATTATACAGTGGCTACATCTGAAAAATTTAGGGATAAACTTACTGGAGAATAATTCCAACTTAATTATTTATTAACTGTGAGAACCAAAGCAAATTATCTAATTTGTGTCTGCTTACTTATACCAGAAATGCATGTCCTAGCTCAATGATAGATTGAATCAATTAATAGATTTAAAAAGCTGAAAAGAGTAGCAAAGCCATAGTCAATATTCAATAAGTATTATTGACTATATTGTCCACTAAAATAATAAACACCTTGAGGAAGGGTGACAAATAAGGTAAGGTGTCATCTTTTTTGTTTACTATTCTATCTCCAATGCCCAAAGTGGCTGGTATGGAGTAAGCATTAAGATATGTCTTGAGTTAGTAAGTTTTCAGGTATTACACTAAAATATCTTTCATCACTTATGTATTTGTGAACACAATGAATTCAAAACTTAAAATATGATTTAATCTAATTGTTATAGCATGAAATTTATAAGCTAACATAGTAGGATGAATTTAATTAGACTGCTGTATCTGCCATTCCTTATAGTTTTATAATGTGTGAGTCTCATTTATCTTACTAAGAAAATAGGATTAATACAAGCACATGTCTCAAATATTATCTGTAGGATCATATAATATGATATACCTAAAGTGTTTAAGATGATGCTTCAAAAATGATATAAACATTACTAGCAGTATTGTTACTAGTATCATTATGTACCATTGGGATCATCATTAGATGTGTAGGGGTTCTCTTTATGCTATAGTTGCTATGTTAACATTCACCCAGCCTACTTTATACTTACGTTGTTTTGTCTTTCATTAACTTTTAAAATGCTTGTTTCCTCAGTAGACATGTTTCATACCATTTTATATTCCATCTGCTCTCACTGGTATATAACTGCAATGAATGCCAACTGGTGATTCATCCTAGTGATTTAAAGAAACAATGTTCTTTAGATATAAAACCAAGTAAGTGTTTTGTCTGTGATGAATTACTCATGTCTTGCTTCCTTAAAAGTGATATTATTTAACAGGGCTGCCACTCAGTAACCTCTGAGAAATCTGGTCTCCTCCAAATATCCTCTTCATTTAAATGAATTATTTTTTGTCATCATTTTTTAGAATAGCAATACTTCTCTCAGGTTTTTGTTCACTTATCCTGTAAGAACAGTTGCTAGAAGTTTTCAAAGATTATTTTGCAGTTATTGTCTTTTTGTTGATTCTCTTGCTGACAAAGGATAAGTCAGTGAGTTTGACTTTATTATTATTATTTAGTATATCCTTTTAGTGGAGACAATCCTTTGGAAAGATCTGTGTCTGCCATTTAAGTTTCTCTGTACAAAATAATTTTGAATACCCTCTTAATTTTAAGAGATAAGGTTTTTCTAGTTTGTTCTACTCTTTGAGAACAAGGAACATTCATACCAAACATTTTCGTTCAGGTAACCGATAAACGTATGTAAACTAATTCTAGACTGTTGGTATGTACTATGTGCTAAAGATAAGCGAATGAGGATTTTATCTGTGTTCTCCTGTAACCTCCACAGTGGTGTAGTAGATGGCCATAGAAAAATAAAATGTAGCTAGTATATTCAAAGCTTATATGAAAAGGATCTAGTTTATTAAATTTTTAAAACCAAAAGGAAATATATACATCTCACCTAGGATATGAATTCAGTTTAATTTTGAACTTCATGAATATACCATATTTTTCTGTCTGTATTTTAAGACAGCCTATTACCAAGAAATACGAGTTGTTTATTTTAGATATATAGGATCATTCTCTCATATTTTCTACTGAAATGGTGCAATGATGAATAAAGTACTATATCGCACTAAATTATCAAAATACAATATTTTTTGAGAATATATTAACTTCAGACTCTAGGAATATAATAATCCTTACATTTGTTTTACAAATTTACTAATATCAGTGTTATTTTTAATTTTTTAGATGCCTCCAGGCTGTTCTCCATAGTGGCTGTATCAATTTATATTCCCACCAACAGTCCAAGAGGGATCCTTTTCACCACACCTTCTCTAACATTTATTGTTTGCAGATTTTATAATGATGGCTGTTCTGACAGGTGTGAGGTAATACCTCATTGTAGTTTTGATTTGCATTTACCTAATAATGGGCAAAATTCTCCATTCCAAGCTTCAACAGTACTTGAACCGAGAACTTTCAGATATTCAAGCTGGATTTAGAAAAGGCAGAAGAACCAGAGATCAAATTACCAACATATATTGAATCATAGAAAAAGCAAGAGAATTCCAGAAAAAGCATCTACTTCTGCTTCACTGACTACGCTAAAATCTTTGACTGGGTAGATCACGCAAACTGTAGAAAATTCTTCAAGAGATGGGAATAAAAGACTATCTTACCTGCCTCCTGAGAAACCTGGATGCAGTTCAAGAAGCAACAGTTAGTACTGGGCATGGAACAACAGACGGTTCCAAGTTGGGAAAAGACTACGTCAAGGGTGTATATTGTCAACCTGCTTATTTAACGTACATGCAGAGTACATCATGCAAAATGCCGAGTTGGATGAAATACAAGCCAGAATCAAGATTGTTGTGAGATATATCAGTGCAGATGACTCCCCACCCTTATGACAGAAACCAGAGTGGAACTAAATAGCATCTTGATGAAGGTGAAAAGGAGAGTGAAAAATCTGGCTTAAAACTCAACATTCAAAAAACTAAGATGATGACATCTGGTCCCATCACTTCATGGCAAATAAAAGGGGAAACAATGGAAACAGTGACAGAATTTATTTTAGGGGGGCTCCAAAATTACTGCAGATGATGACTGCAGCCATGAAATTAAAGGACACTTGCTCCTTGGAAGAAAACTGACTAATATGACTAACCCAGACATCATATTAAAAAGCAGAGGAATTAATTTGCTGACAAATGTCCATATAGTCAAAGCTATGTTTTTCTAGTAGTCATGTATGAATGTGAGATTTGAACTCTAAAGAAGGTTGAGTGCTGAAGAATTAATTCTTTTAAACTGTGGTGTTGGAGAAGACTCTTGATAGTCCCTTGGACTGAAAGGAGGTCAGGTAAGTCAATCATAAAAGGAAATCAATCCTGAATATTCATTGGAAGGACTGATGCTGAAGCTCCAATACTTTTGTCACCTGATGCAAAGAGCCGACTCATTAGAAAAGATCCTGCTGCTGGGAAAGATTGAAGGTAGCAGGAGAAGGGAATGATAGAGGAACAAGATTGTTCGATGGCATCACTGACTCAATGGACATGAGTTTGAGCAAGCTCCTGGAGATGGTAAAGGACATGGAAGCCTGGCATGCTGCAGTCCATGGGGTCACAAAGAGTTGATCATGACTGAGCAACTGAATAACAACAACAATAATGGACAATATTGAGCATCTTTTCCTGTGTTTGTTTGCCATCATATATATGCAGTGTATAAAATATAGATAGCTAGTGAGGAATCACTATCTATATATAGCTCTCCACTGTATATAGCATAGGGAGCTCAGCTCAGTTACTCTGTGATTACCTAAAGCAGTGAGATAGGAGGGTAGAAGGGAGGCTCAAGAAGGCGGGGATATATGTATACAGATAGCTGATTCACTTTGTTGTACAACAGAAACTAACACAAGTATTGTAAAGCAATATACTCCAATTAAACAAAATGTTATTGCTCTAACACTAAGATCTAATACTTCTAAAATGACTTTTTTTGGTGTAGAATTTTTTTTTGAGTATAGAATAATTACTTAATCGTAGTTGGAACTTAAGAGTGTTTTACAATGATAAGCTTCTATACATGTAGGATAATTCCTTTTTCTTAGATCTCTTTTATTATTCAGAATGTTATTATAACTGATATGGAAGTTTTTAATGCCATCCCAGACATATGGATATGCTCAGTAGCTCAATCGTGTCCAACTTTTTGTGGCCCTATGGACTGTAGCCCTCCATGTCTCCTCTGCCCATGGAATGTTCCAGGCAAGAATACTTGAGTGGGATGCGGTTTTTTATTCCAGAGATCTTCCTGACCCAGGGATCAAACCAGCATCTCTTGTCCCTCCTGCATTAGCAGTGGATTCTTTACCACTAATGCCACCTGGAAAGTCCCTTCCCAAACATATAGAATTGAAAATAAATTGCCAACTTTATTAGAAAAACTGAAATCATAAGATTAATATGGATTGACTATTCTGGTAATATGGTTTTTCAAAAATAATTTGAAATTGTCTTCTCTTCAGATTATCATTTGATTTATAACTTATATGACAATTTCTTTTAAACTCCCTGAAGCAAAGTACAATCTATTAAGTAATGCGTTCAGGTTGATAGGAGATAATCTGCCTTGGGTTATGACAATGCTCACCATGATTGGGTCCTTTGAAATGGGTTGACACATTCGGTATTCAGCTTGTGAAGAATCCCTTTAGGAGATTCGTGGGAGACCTGTTTAGGCCAATTGACTCAGTGACCTGCTGACTGAACAGCTACTAGGTGTGTATTGAACTAGTTTTTTTTTTTTTTTTCCTTTTTTTAAATTTAAATTTATTTATTTTAATTAGAGGCTAATTACTTTACAATATTGTATTGGTTTTGCCATATGTATGCGAGACAGCAAAAGAGACACAGATGAACAAGTTTTAGAGTAAAGCACTGTGTTAGAGTTTTCTGCCAGATGCTAGCAGAGAATTCTTATGGAATCTCAGAGTTAGAATGAGCATAACTATCTCTTCCAAGGACTGAACGTGTTTATATGGGTAACCCATGTCTGAATCTGCTCAATATTTGTGGGTAATGGGTATAAAGTGCTTATATTTCTAGATATTTAGGTTCCTTTGAAAACCTCTTTAACTTCTGCTAATTAATTTCAGTGGTGCCTTTCATCTCTAGCTTTCCAGGGCTGTCAGCATTACTTATTTTGCCAGTAATGATAATGTAAAATCTTTTGAAAGCAATGCAAAGAAGTGAATAAATCATATATTCTGGACCCAGAATGCATTTTGTTTGAATCCTCAATCTTATTCCTGTTAACCTCTGTGATTCTGAAAAAATAGGTCTCTGGATTTTGGTTTCCATAACTGAGGAACAGGGATAATAATAATCCCAATCTCATAATATTTTCAAGAGGAATAATTGCATACATAGACATAAAACAGCACAATGCCTAGCACATAAGTTTATCCAGGAAACATTGTTTTGTTTTGTTTTTTAAAATGTTTTAAAGGTATTTATTTCTTTGGTTACATCTGGTCTTAGGTGTGGCATGGGGGACATTTCATTTTGTTGAGGTATGAGGACTTCTCTCTAGTTGTAGCATACAGGGCTTCACTTGTGAAACAGGGGCTCTAGAATGTGGGCTCCATAGTTGTGGTGCATGGGCTTAACTGCCCTGCAACTTGTGAGATTTTAGTTCCCTGACAAGGGATCAAACCTGTGTCCCCTACATTGGAAGGCAGATGCTTAACCATTGGACCACCAGAGAAGTTCCTAGAATTTTATCTTGACCTATAAATAGGGAGGAAAGGAAAAGATAGGATAATGATAAGGCTTTAACTATTTCTATTACATTTTATTTATTTAAAATACAAAAAGAGAGCTGAAGAAATAAGTTCAAATATTAACTTCTGGTTAATCTTTTTTTTTTATTTTATTGCTTTTCTAACTTTTCATTTGTATTGGAATGTAGCAAGTTATTAGTTTATATGTATAGAGTGTCATTTATATTAGATGGAACTTGCACAAAGGTCTCATAATAGACCTTTTTTATTGTCTTTCCAGATGAATTTTCCAAATTTCTCTGATCTGCTGTATTGACCTGTTCTGTTTTTCATGATGCTAAAATCTAGTAGTGTGTGACTGCATCATTGAGCTTCCATGTCTTTTAGCTGCTGAGGGTTTAGCCAATGGAAAGCACCTGGAATAGCTAAGAGGGGAGCGATGCCAAAATATTGTCCCTTTCCTCTTGACATAGGTGTGGTAATAGACAAATTTCTCTACCCACAGGTACTGACTAGGAATGCTATTCTAAATTCTGTTCCTGTCACATTGTTTTCCTCCTTATTCTTTTTTGGAAATGGTAGAGGGTCTACTCATTGTCATTGGTCACTGGGTGCTTCATTCTCTCTTATCAGTTTTCTAATTACGTCCACTCTCACATATAACCACTTTCTTCAGTTAAACATATTTAGCATATCGGGTGTGACATCTTTTTTGATAAATTAGATATAAAAGGAGGACAAAAATGTGTCATTAAATATTAATACCTCTGTGATGCTAAGAGACTCGTAAAATGTCTTTACTCTTCAATCACCAAGCGCATACTCTTGATGTAGCTCTATGTGCTTAAGATTCCAGGGAAGCAGAGTGATGACATGAGATTTCAGAGGTTACAGAGGATCTTCTTTATGAAAAATTGATATTTTAGCTTGCCTCCTCAATGTGCAGGGTAGGAGATAAATTCTCCTTAGAGCCTCTGATATATTTTTTTTTAATATAATAAGCCACTCTAAAACTTAGCACTATCAAACAAAAGCATTTCATTTAGATCACTATTCCATGGGTTGCCAATCTGGCCTAAGTTCAGTGTGTGGGCGTTTTCATATAGGCCTTGATATCGTTTTCTGGACCTGGTCCCAATACTGGGATATTTGCTGGAATAGCTGGATGCTCTGTTCCTATGAGTGTGACCTCTTACCCTCCAGAAGGTGAGCCAGGCTTGTTCAAGCTGGGGAGGTGTAGTTCTCAGGGAGTAAGCAGAGCTCCAAGTTCTCCCTCTTGAGGTATAGGCTTGGAAGTTGTACTAATCCCTTCTTTTACATCTATTAGATTAAGTTGAAAGTCTAGTTTCAAGACATGGGGACACAGATGAAAACTCTGGTTTGAAAAGTTGTAGAGAATCAATGTCCAATTTTTTTTTTTCAGTCTATTATAGTCCTACCTCCCACAGTCAGATGAAGTGTTACTTCAAGAGAATCAAGTAAAATTCACACAAACAGGTTGGAGATATCTTTTAAAAAGACAATCTGGCTTCCTTCGACTCCTTCATTGGATGCTTTCTCAGCTTCTGAACAAGAGATTTGCTCTAGTTCTGTTGTCATCAAGGCAGAATAGAAAAAATGGGCCAGGAGACTTTTTAGGGAATATCCAACATGTATCTCCTGATTTTGAATGGTGAGCAAAATTCTGGAGGCTCTTTCTACTACTGCTTATATTTTTAAGGCTATGATACTGAAATAGCCCATGATGGTGGGAAAAGAACAAAGTTTGGGATAGCTATGCCTGTGGAAAAGATGGTGGCTGCCTCTCAGTTTCTCAATCCCACTGCCTTCCCCACTTTCTCCATGACCTTAACAGGGCAAAGAAGATTATCTCAGAATTTTTGAAATACCATATGAAGGAGCACAGAAAGCACAGAGAATTTGCTTGAATTGAAATGACTAATATCCTTAGAAAAGGAGATCATTAGATTTGTGAGTATGAAGACAGTTGGTCAAGTCACTAAACAATTCTAACATAATTGCCAGACAAGAAGATGATTTGATGATAAATTTTTTTTATGTTGTCTTGAGTTTTTTAATTCCTTTAGATGTGATATTAAACTTTTAATATTTAAAATTGTCTCAGCACAAAAATGTGACCATCATTGTCTTAGTGGGAATATATTTTGTATTAGACACAAAGTTATGGAGGTTTGAAGCCTATTGTTATGTGCTTGCTTCTAAAACACACGTGCATGATAAAGTCCATCTGGAACATCTACATCTTGGTGTAGTATGAATTTTAGTTAATGGTCTTAATAATAATTTTTGTAATGCTTATATTTTTAAAGTATTTGTTTTTATTTTCCCTTGAAACTCCATATGAGATGCTAATGTGAGTATGATAAAATGCGTAGTCTGATATATTCATATATATCAGATATATATGCTTATACTTTATCTCTTTGCCATTTGAAATTTTATAGTTGCTCCAAGGAAGTAAATTTCTAAGAAGTTTCACCAGGATTTTGATTCCAGAATTTATTTTGCCCCCTTATACTTGAAAGAATTATAATATATACACAAGCATATTCCTTTTCATTACATACATTTTCAGAGCTGAAGATTTCTCCTTTGGCTATGTATATTACTGAGTAAGCTAATGACGATAGACACTTAACAAATATAAAAAAAAAAGACATAGTAAAAAACATAATTTAAATAAGAGAAGCAAGGTAAACCAAGGGAAGGAAGCATGTTCTTTCTTATTTACTGTCTCCTTGCCTACTTATTTCTCTTCTGTCAATACACATTGATAGGCTTCATTTTCACAAAGAACATTTGTCTAGAAAGATGATGAATGCTGTAAGAGAACATGAGAACTTTTATATGAGCATCAGTTCAGGTCAGTCTCACAGTCATGTCTGACTCTTTGCGACCCCGTGGTCTGCAGCACGCCAGGCTTCCCTGTCCATCACATAATCTCAGAGCTTGTTCAAATCCATGTCCATTGAGTTGGTGAGGCCATCCAACCATCTTAACCTCTGTTGCCCCCTTCTTCTCCTGCTTTCAATCTTTCCCAGCATCAGGATCTTTTCCAATGAGTCAGTTCTTCTCATCAGGAGACCAAAGTATTGGAGTTTCAGCTTCAGCATATTATTACCTAAATTGTTGTCATCTTGGTTCTCTGTGGATTCGTACTTATTTTTCCAAAGTTGATTTTATTTTAATTGGGATTTGATTTTAAGTTAAAATATAATGAGGCAATTTCCCTTTCCTCATAATTGAAGCATAAGGATAAGCTTTCTCCCTTTTATCTCAAAACAGTATTCTAGTCTTAAAAAAAATTCTGAAAATAATTAACATTTGAGGTTAGCCACGTATTTTTTAGCTTGGGGCTTTTCTTTTTGATCACTTACATTTACTGCTTTTCTTCTTGGAACCTCATGTGAATCTGCAAAAAGAGCTTTTCCTTCAAAGAGGAGCAGAATTTTCTCATAATCTTAAATTCACATCCTTCATCCCAATTTACATAGATGTTTTGCCACATATGCAGAAATATATCAACAATAGATGCCTAAAATTAAGTACACATTTGCTTTTCTTCTGAAATAGTATTTATTTACAGGCTTCTATTGCCTGATGATGTGCATATTTATTCTTAAAAGGAAGATGAATAGAGTACTTAGAGAATAAATAGAATATATTTTTTGTTACGCTGCTGAAAATTGCAAATCACACTAATTAATTAATTTGTCATAAATGAACTCACAGCAAGAAGTTTAGCTCTATTAGTTTCAACTGAATTAGAGTCAGTTTTTAAATCAAAATTTTCGGGAATTCAGATCACTCTTCCATTTAACATAGATTTGCATTTAAATATCTTTCAACATTGTTTCTAAATTATTTGTTATTCAGTGAGAAAAACTGATGGTTATTGCACTAAAGTTTTAATGAATAAGGTTGAGAATACTTAATATAATTTTGGTGATAATAAGTATGAGTAGATTATTATCAACAAATGCAGAATATGATTTTTCACGATTGCTGGAAGGTTAAAGAATTCATTTTACAGACCATGAAATGGAAATAACTTCCCCAATATTTTATTAACTAATGCTTATATCTGTATAATCAACTCCATTTTTCAGAGCATGTCTCTTTTCTTAGTGACACTAGATTGACATTTCCATCTGTTCATTAGGTTAATTCAATAAATAATACCCAGGTAAGAACTAGATCATACGATGATTAGTTCTTGATAAGATGCCTTATTTCATTAAGCAAATACATCAACATCTCTGAAACTGGAACAAGTGTGAATCTGTTTGCTTCATTTTTTTTATAAGTTAGATAGTTTATTAGCATGATGGCATCGATACAGGAAAACAAGGGGATATTTAGAGAAGTCTAAGCTTCACAAATAGCTGTTCCCCATTGATTAGACAGTTGTACTTTAAAGTATGCTTTTTCCTATGAATATTTAAATCTGAGTATACAAACACACTCAGATAATATATGAGCAGTCCTCTACATTTTCTAAATATTCCATTATATAGATGCCAACAATGACTTGGAATCAATATGTGAGCTTCTGATAATTTAGCACAATATCATTTTAGCTTTACCCTTGGCAACATTTGGAACTTTGCATCAGTGGAAAGCTGTCTCAGCACTTGAGAAATATTTGGATTTAGACAGATTTAAAACATGCTGGGAATATGGGTGTAGGGAGTCCAGAAGGGAGGGCCACCAAGGGCTACCCTGGCTTACCTCTGTGATTTAGGTGACTACACATGGCAATAAAATAGATAAATGAAAACATATAATTTATCCAGCAACCAGAGAAAGAGGTATGTACCTAGTGTCAGCGTTACCCATTTTTCTTCTTTCATCCTAGTAGGAGGTACTTAAGTTTCAGATTGCCCTCTTTAGAATTAGTATGGCTAAAGGCAGAAATGATGTACAACAACCATTCCTGGAGTGGGATTTAATTGCTTCTAAGCCCCATATTTGGTTGTTCCACAGATTAACTCAGAGTGGTCTTTCAAATATTTCAAAGCATCATGTCGAAATTTAAAAGGTAAGGGCTCACTCTGACCTCAAATCCCTGATCTTTCATTGTGTTTTCTCTGCCCAAATCCTGTGTGTAAGGAAACAGAACAAACTTCCCACTGTTACCTGCCTTTAAGTTCCTTTTAACAGAAGATTCAAAATAAACTATTTTAGCTTTTAAGGAAAAATAGAACAGATATAAAATAATTCTATACACATTTCCATATTACTTACTGTCAAAGGCAAAGTAATAACAGAACTTACATAATTCTGCATGTTCTGATTGGAATTTCTCCCATCACATGTAATTTTCCCACTTGAGAAATGACCAGCAGAAATACTGTTCACATTTTCGCATCTTAGTTTTGCTCTCTGTGAGTTTTTGAACATTATCCTAGCATTTTGCTACCTTTAAATAATTAATGGAATATGTATTGACTTATTTAATTATTTTTATAAAGTAGAGATTATAATATATATTGTTATTTAATAGTAAACTTTCCAGTGATGAAAGTTTCAGTTGCTCCATCCGCCTATCCTTGATGTTCATGCCATTAAAGAATGATAATGAAGCACCAAGACTCACTATAATTGCAAAATAAATGTTTGTTGTATGTACTCTACTAAACTGTTTGTTTTATACTATAACAGACTATACATTTTTAATATTTTGCTTTAATATATCGCAGTTTTGTTTTACTTTGCTTTTGTCAGATTTACATGGCTTCAGTTTCAATATCATCATTATCTAGAATTTCTCTGTGTAATTTTAGACACCTCCCATGTTTCAAAACCTTAACAGACCACTTTGAATATATATATACACACACATATATATATATACACACACACATATATACTTATTACTCAGAATATTATTCAGACATAAAAATGAATAAAATCTTCCCAATTACAACAAATGGATGGACCTAGAGAGCATTAGGCTAAGTGAAATGTTGGAACAAGAAAGATAAATACTGTATAGTTTGACTTTTATGTGGAATCTAAAAAATGTAAAAACAAATGAATAAATATAACAGCACAGAGTCATAGATACAGAGAACAAAAAGGTCATTGCCAGAGGGGAGAGGTTTGACTTGGTGAGTAAAAACATAGTTGAGAGAGAATGAAGTACAAGTTTCCAGTTATAAAATAAATGAGTCATCGGTATAAAGTCTACAGTGTAGGGAATATAGTCAATAATTACATAATATTTTTGTTTGGTGATAGGTAATAGACTTATCATTTTTAAATATTGAATCATTATTTTGTGTTACAGAAACTAATATAGTGTTACAAGTCAATTATACTTCAAAAACAAAAAAATGAAGAGATCAGATTGTGATTATCAGAGGCAGGAGGTAGGAAATGTGGAATTGGATGGAAGAAATGGCAACCCACTCCAGTGTTCTTGCCTGGAGAATCTCAGGGACAGGGTAGCCTGGTGGGCTGCCATCTATGGGGTTGCACAGAGTCGGAACAAAACTGACGTGACTTAGCAGCAGCAGCAGCAGCAGTCAAAAAGTACAAATTTGTAATTATAAGATAAGTGCTCATGATACAATTTACAGTACAATAAATATAATTAACACTGCTGTACATTACATATAAGGGACCTTGTGCATGGCCAGGCCAGCACCAGAGCGAATGGAGAGTGAGGAGCAAGAAAGAAGTGACACCAATTTCTGGGGTCGCAAAGGGTGGGACACGATTGTGACTGAACAACAACAACATTACACATAAAAATTAAGGGACTAAATTTTAAGAATTCTCATATCAAAAAAGTGATTTTTTTTCTATTTCTTAAATTTTGTACCTATATAAGATGACAGATGTTCACTAAAATTATTGTGGTAATAATTTCATAAAGTATGCAAGTCAAATCAGTATTCTGCACATCTTAAATGTATACAGTACTGTATGTTAATTAATCTCAATAAAATTGGAAGAAAATATAATGGAACTATAATATAGATATAATTAAGCAATGCCATCACTAGGTAGATATATTGGCCAAATTACTTTAAATGTGCTGAGAAAGAGCAAGGAAAGCAAATTAACATGGCATATAAGAATCAGGACTTAACTGTGAAGAATATATCCTTGAATGACCAGTTTGATCAAGAGAGAGGGTACCTAGATACACTTAGTGCACAGGACAATTAATCCACCCCAGTGGAGTGGTTTAGTGACAGAAGGCGGAGAAGGCAATGGCATCCCACTCCAGTACTCTTGCCTGGAAAATCCCATGGATGGAGGAGCCTGGTGGGCTGCAGTCCACGGTGTCACTAGGAGTCGGACACGACTGAGCGACTTCACTTCCTCTTTTCACTTTCATGCATTGGAGAAGGAAATGGCAACCCACTCCAGTGTTCTTGCCTGGAGAATCCCAGGGACAGAGGAGCCTGGTGGGCGACCGTCTATGGGATCTCACAGAGTTGGACACGACTAAAGTGACTTAGCAGTAGCAGTAGCAGTGACAGAAGGAAAGATTTCTTCAAGGACTAAAGTTGGTCCCCTACTTTTTGTGCTTAAACTATTGACACAGAATTTGGAGTTAAACTAGCAATACAGACACACAGAAAACCAAGAAAAATAGCAAGGAAACTATAAATCATACAATACACCATTTTGAGTATATTGAAATAAATTACAGTGAAAACAGAAGCCATATTTTTGTGAAAGGATATTTATAATATATATTATTTAAAACTTATTGCTATCAAAATTATATATATATATAATTTTGATAGCATGAACTGGCAATTTCTGAAATGAACTGTTAATAAACATTAACTCACATAAACATTAGAGCAAGAATACTTAATTTCACCACTAAATTATTCAAGAAAATTTAGAGGAAATAATTGAAAGTATCTTGAGTTTTAAATGCTGGCAGTAATATGGTGATTTTTATTCATGCTTTCAACCTAAGTTAACTAGCAATATCCCATCAAACAACAGCAACAAAGAGTGCTAATCAGATGTTGGTGCATTGCTATTTTGAAAATACAGATTTAAATAATTTGTGTTTCTATTCCATATAAATTGCCTTCAAGTGGTATGGTATTTGTTCTTCAAAAATATTATTACTAAGTTTATACATATTTAAATCAGAGAATGTTTTCTTAGATTTAGTCAGTTACTTTCACCTTCACTGTACTACTGAGGTGCCAGGAAATAGTCATCTGAGAACAGTATAGTGATTAGGAGATTGCAAAAATAATTAAAACAGAAGAAGAGAAATGTATTTACTCCTTCTTTGCGTTGGCTTCTGTTTTGATTGGCACATTTGGTACTGATGGCCTAAAATCTAGTAAAATTTCACTACCAATTTCTTTGAGAAGCAAAGATCATTGCATGTAATTTTAGTTCATTGCAAAGCTTTTTAAAAGCAAAAGTGGAAAAATTATTAATTTTTTAAAAATAATTTTTAAAAGGTCTTTTCAAATAGTGACTGATGATGATCAAATGAAATTCAGTAAACAGTACTTAGATTTAAAACTCTAGACTATAATCAATATCATGTTGAAGGCATACACACTGTCATAAATTTAAGTATGATCATTTTTGTTTACATTTGTTTTATTTTAATCTTCTATGCATTTATATTATTTTATGCAATTAGATATCACATCTAAATACTGAGTCTGACATTCCCCATTTGTAAAATATTTGCTGCTTTCCAACAAAGTATAAGATACTAATCTAGACACATGGGATATTTTATTGAACATAATATATGAAATACCTTTATTACCCAAAGGTACCAGTCATTGCTGGAGGAGGTTATCAAGAGGATGTGACTGCTAGTTGACCTGCACACTGGACTGGGCAATTGGAGGCTCTACATATATTCTCCACCCTTGGAAAGCACCTTCCGCTCACCATCCCGCATCAAGATGCTGTCTTAAAAACACAGCTTTGAGAGTGTAAGATATGTTGATACCCTCTGGAGTGAATACATGACTAGACCCAGGTAAGTCTTCTATAGAAATGTCTAAGATTTTGGTGGGAGAGTGAGGAGATCTACTTATCTTACAACTGCAAAGGGAGATCTCATACATAAGATCCTTGGTTATTAAAACTGCCGCCTATTAATCTGGACTTGCTGCCTCTTTATTCAGTCTCTCCTTGTCTTATATGCTATGAACTAAAAAAATAATTCTAGTGGAAATGAGCAGACAACAATTAGATGACAAACAAATTGTGTATAATGTTTAATGATAGTATTTGCTGAGAAAATGTTGACTTTAACATAAGTGTGGAAAGAAGAAATGGGTTAGAAGGACTGCAGTTTTAAATACTAATAGATTGTTTAATAAGAGCTTCCCTCATAGCCCAGTCAGTGAAGAATCTGCCTGCAATGCAGAAGACCCCAGTTTGAGATTGTTTAATATAGTCCTCATCTAGAAAGTGGCATCTGACCACTTCAAGGAAGTTACTCTGTTAACTTCATCTATATCTGGGGAAAGATTGTTCTAAAAGAGTGATCAGTCAGTTCAAAGGGAAAGAGTTTAGCATTTTTAAGGCATAACAAGAAGCCCAGAAACTAAAGTGACATGAATTAGGGAAATAGAGAAGAATAAGATCAAAGAGATAACGTGGTTCTCAAATGATATATCATTTGGGAGGACTGACCCTCACTTTGAAGAGCAGTTGATAAATTTTGAATCAAGAGATGAGATGTTCACACTTACCTAATTGAAACAAATAAGCAAAAGTAAAAAGAAATGCAATCTATTTTCACTTTCAAAGTAGACAGCAGGAGCAAAACCACTTAGAAGCATATTGCAGTAGTCTAGGTAAAACTTTTGTTGTTGTTTAGTCATTTAGCCGTGTCTGACTCTTTGTGACCCCATGAACTGCAAGATATCAGTCTTCCTTTTCCTTCACTATTTCCCAGAGTTTGCTCAAACTCATGTTCATTGTGTCTAAAAGATAAGACTTTTATACCAGGATTTTATCAGGAAGTGTGACGGAAAGTCATTATATTTTAAGTAAATTTGAAGGTATATTCAATAGGATTTTATAAAATATTGAATATGAATGAAAGGGATGAAGGATCACTATAAGGTTTTGGCCTGGGCAAGTAGATGGATCAGTTGCCATCAACCTGCATAAAAGAGGTAGAGAATAGGACAGATTTAGGAGTGGAAACTATAAGTTAAAATATGGACATACCTCACTTAATTAAATGCACAAGTGGAAATTTACAATAGCTTTATATATATATATGTGTGTGTATATTTGGATTATAAAAGAAGAGTTGAAGATAAGTGGAAATTTGGAAATTTTCCACTTATATTTGTAATTATTGATACATCTATATCAAGATAGAGATATGTATTTTATCCATAGAAAAGAACATCAACATTTAAATAGAGGGGAAAAAAGGTTCAGGCTTGGTTTACTCCTAAATACAGAGGTAGAAAGAACGAAAAGAGTAAAGTATAAGAAAGCCCCAAATAATGAAGAATCTTGGGAGCCAATTGTGGTACTCTATCCAGAATAAAGGGAATAATCGACTGGGACCATTTCAACTCTGACTAAGGTAAGATGCTGTTACTTTTTTTTTTTCTTAATTATTAGCTTGTTTTTGTTGTTAATGATATTTTCTTTACTAAGCTTGATTTTTAAGCCATTGCATTCTATTTCCTTTGTCAGATAACAGGATTGAATGTGAAAGCATTCAGATTGTGTTAAAGTTCTAACAATGTAGATGGGTTCCCCTCAATGAAAAATATTCAGATATGAATATAGACAGATATTATATTTTTCTGAAAATTATTGAACATTAAAATAAAACAATGATTAAGCTTTATATTTGAAAAATGGTTATTCAAGCAGATTTTAATTTAATTCTACCTCAAGAGTAATCAATTATTTTTTTGAAAAGTAAGCACACGTTGTGTTAATTTTCTTCAAATAATACCAACTCCACCATCCAAGAGAATCAAGTAATGGAAACTAATATTATCAAATTTAATGTGTGCATTTAGTGAAATCAAATTAACCAAATTCAATAGGGTAAATATTATCAACATTTTCTTATAGAAGTTAGAAAATTTTTTACTTGTCGGTTTGGAAATTATAAAATTTGATCTGATTCTCAAAGGCATTATTTACACTGTAGGAGTTTTAGGGATTACTGGAAAATTGTAGTAAGAATTAGTATTACACAGACCCGGTAATTTCTTTGATTGAATCTGACCCTCTAATTTATAGCAGACACAATCATATGTCTATTTAAAATATGAAGTCTGTAGCTCTGTCTTTATAAAGACTCCAGTAAATTATCAGTGATTTTCAGATCAAGGAAAGGAAGAACCCTAAAACTGAATTCATTATTTAATTGCTGAAAAATGTAGTCAAATTAACAATTATTTGTAATAGAGCTTAAAAATTCAATATGTCTTTTCTATTATCATTATGGTTTTCTCACAGCAATTATAGATCACAACTCAAGCTTGGTTTATTGCGGTGTTCTTAGTATTTATAGCATGTAAAACCAGGCAGTGAATGTAACTGCCTATTCCTCTAGTTCTGCTCTCACATAATCTCTTCTCTTTGAAGCAGACGTTACTCAGACTGTAAGTATGGCTCTCCTTAGAATGTGTTTGCTTATTGTCACTTATCCTTCTAGTGATTATAGAATAAAGTGATTATGAGGCATTAATAGATATCAAATTCATTTTTTCTGACTACCTTAAGCCGCTTATATAATCCTCCTCAAATATTTGTCTGATTTATGATGGAAAATCTCTAGCAATAGGGAAAGGAATTATTTTTAAGTGAAAACTAATACTTTCTGAACTAAAAGCTTTCTGTTTTCTGGGCAATTCCAATGATAAGAAAATTTTCTCATATTATTTAAAGACCTAGTATATTTTTGTTTTCTTAGCATTAAATTAAATATTTAACACGTGTTAGCTATTGGTGGTAAAGTTATTGAAATAGTCTTTGTCTTTAAATATTTTCCAATATAGTAACATAATAGAATACATAAGGATCTGTTTATAATTTAAGTGTTAGCTGTTTTATAAGACTTGGTAACAGACTAGTCAAAGCCAAACTTTTATATAAATTCCACCTAGGAAACACCCTGTGCATGACATTTGCTCTTCAAAGGAGTAATACAAAAGAAAGAAAAGGGAAATTCATGACACAGAAACTGGGTATCATGTAATCTCCTCATGAAGGTTCTTCTAAACTAGGGCAAGTTTTCTGAGTTGCAGTCTTTCAAAATTTACAAATGATTATAACACACAAATTTCCCTCTCTATTTCCCATGCCTTAGGGTGTCCATATTCTGTTTTCTGGACAATCCCAATTATTAGCAAAATTTTACATTACTTAAGTTTTCTTATCTCCAATCTATATGTCACTCATTTTAAGATTTCCTCAAGTACAATGGCTTCCAACCTCCACAACAAAATTATCAGCCAAAAAACTCCAATAATTTATTAATACACATTTTAAATATTACCCATATAATTAATATATTCCGTGAATTATCTAATCATAAAAAGGAAAGTCAGAAATATAATTTCTCATTCTGAGAAATATACTATTGTTGAAGGAAGGTTTAGATTTTTTTAGGATCAACACATTACTGACACATACTTTACTCTCAGATAAAATTCACTGGTTGATCCCATAGGAAAAAAATGTACAAAAATTTAGTTAATTATTCACAGATATATTTATAATATTTTATATTCCAAATGTCTCACATCCTAATCAATGGGTAGACATCAGTGGCTAGATAAACACTTGTCCATATTTGAGAGCTGGAAGCAGAAAAATCACAATTTGTACCAAAGTTTTTTATAGTCCCATGATATTCTAGTTCTAAATTACATGCAACAATTTAGCTGCTTTTTCCCTGAGTAAATCATGTTTTATTTTTAAAGATGTTTAAAAAATGTTAAAAGCAATATCAGACATACTAATAGGAATCAAATAAAATGAAATTTATTTTTATAAAGACTATTTTATTTCATAAAAATACAAAAATATAAATATACATTTATAAAAATATGAATGAATTAACACAAAGACATTCTTCAACTAAATAAATATGGCAGTAATAGTCATTCCTATTTCTTTAGGGATATGTTTTTTTATATTAATTTACAAAGCAGTTGCACAATGTTTCATTTAATAGTAAAGGTGACTGCAAGTCAGTTAAGAAAACATTATTTATAAAGTTCTTATATCTAAGAGAAGGCACAAAAAGCCTTTTATGTATATTTTATTGATTATTGATGTGATATACTTTTCTTCAGAGATTGTTAGGCATAGAGGGTGAACTGGTTATTATTACTTTTTAAAATCTATGTCATTCGTATTCATTCACAGAAACTTACTGATTAAGCAAACTCTTACTAAGACAACACCTACGTATTGTTTGTAATTTTAACTTTTTAAACATTTCCTCCAAGGAAGAGAATGCAGGCCACTCCACCTAGTAGCAAAGAGAGTACTTCCACCGACATCCATGAAGTCATGCCATAATCAATCTCGGTCACTGTCGTCACCCCCATACATATCAGCAAGTTTTTTAAAACGAGGCCCCCAGTCGCTGAGGTAATCATAATCTTGGTTGCAATCTGCTGTAAGAGATTCCAGAGAACTGAGGGAATCCGCTATGGAATCATTCCCTTCATAGGCGTAAGTTGCCAGTGAATCATAAGGAGGTGCACTTGGATCTGAGTCATTTTCTTTTAGTCTTCGATGGATAAAATCTTGTACGTCAATATTTTCCCACAGAGGTACAGTCCTCCTTATCTGAAAAATTGTTTCAGGCATTACATCCCTTCTAAGTTTACTATCTTCTCTTGCTTCTGGATTCCTTAAAGTGCCGATGTCAAAAGCTTGGGTATCTTCTTCCCCACCGCCTTCATCGTTATAGGTCACGATGTTGTCCCGGACATCGTCTTTTGAAATTATCAGAGGTTCCTTTTTTCTTTGCCTCTTCAATGCAGCAAAAAGCACAACTAAAACTATTAACAAAAAAAAAAAACAACAAAAAACAAATATAACAAAGAGAGAGAAAATTGTGAGTTTCCCTAATTCAGGCTTAAATACAGCATGCTCCTATGTTTGTGACCTTGATGTGGTGAAAGAGGTGTTAAGTTCATTCGAATATAAAGACTAACTACCCTGTACAAATACAGCATGATTTAGGCCAAAAACTGGATGTACTATATTGATAAAACAAAACAAAACAAAAAAAGCAGATAATACAGTGCATTTTACTTGCTTTTGAGACTCAGTCTTCTATAGGGCTCAAGCATTGAAAAACTTTAATTATGGCTAATGCATTTAGCCAAATGAGTATATAATATCTGACTTTTCCTCAATGCACATTTGTCTCAAAATATTAAAATTTTAAAACTACAATCATTATTATTACAAGAGAAATTGAGCATAAATTTTATGTTTTCTTAATGACTCAAGGGGATATATGCAAAACATTCAAATGTATGCATATATATACATAAATGCCTTATATGCATATATGTGTCATGTGTATGTATATACATGTAAATATGACACAGGTAAGTATGTGTCATGTGTATTGTATATACATATGTATACACACATTATAGATATGTAAATGGCACCCCACTCCCATTACTCTTGCCTGCAAAATCCCATGGACAGAGGAGCCTGGAAGGCTGCAGTCCATGGGGTCGCTGAGGGTCCGACATGACTGAGCGACTTCATTTTCTCTTTTCACTTTCATGCATTGGAGAAGGAAATGGTAACCCACTCCAGTGTTCTTGCCTGGAGAATCCCACGGACAGAGGAGCCTGGTGGATGACCGTCTATGGGGTCGCACAGAGTCGGACACGACTGAAGTGACTTAGCATAGCATACACACACATATATCATGGTTTCATCCATTCCCGTTATTGACCTGGTTTTGAAAGCCTGCTTTAAATCTGAAATATAATTCTATATGCTACAATATTAAACTCAAACTTAAACTCATCCTTACCTTCTATTCATCTTACAGAAGTTATCTTGTTTCTAAGGACTTTCTTGACTTATACAGTTGTATTCAAGCTTCGAGGCTGATATGTAAATTGTGGCCCCTCTGCATACACTATGAACCCTCTCCACATATGATATGCCTTCTTATTTCTTTTATACTGTGAAATTTAAACTATTATGCATATATTTGACAACAAACATTTGCAAGATAAATACATTTATAAACTAAAAATTACATTTAAAAATGTAAGAAAGACTATTTGATTTCCAACAAAGTATGTTTTCCATTGAAAATGGATCAAGTCCATAATTTTATATATAAGAAAAGTTAAAATTATATAAAGAAAAATTTCCCAAAGCATACTTATACATTGTTGGGGAGAAATAAAAGAAAATTTTCTCTTACTTTAGGAAAGTAAAAAGTGTTTTTTGGTATTACTGATGTTTCACTGAAAAATAAGAAAAGTGTTGGCTCAAATTCTTTCATTTTTTTCAATCTTTGTCTTGAGATTATAGAAACTGATTTTCATTGAGACTGCACTTCACCATGGCCCTGATACCGCTGTAACTCACCCTTAAGGCCTGTCCAATGCTATTGTTCTATTGACCAATGCACTTTCCTCAGCTTCTACTAATTGGTAGAAAGAATATAAAAAAATCATTAGAAATATCTTTACTAACCTGCACCAAGCAGGCTTTTGGTGTTGAGCCATATTCAGAGTCATGCTGGATACATAAAAAACTATCCATTAAAAACGAGACATATCTTTACTCTCTCCTATTAAAGGATGAGCATGTTAATTAAATCCAATATAGGTCTGAAATCCACCAATCTATTGAGCTATGAATTAGAAAAAGAAGGTTCTTTCCAAGTTTAATATTGAATGAATTAATTTACATGTGTGTACTCAGTCACTCCGTCATAGCCAACTCTTTTCAACCCTATAGACTGAAGCCTACCAAGGTCCTCTGTCTGGGATTCTCCAGGCAAGAATATGGGAGTGGGTTGCCCTGCCCTCCTCCAGGGGATCTTCCTGACCTGGGGATTGAACCCATATTTCTTACATCTCCTGGATTGGCAAATGAGTTCTCTACCACTAGCACAACCTGGGGAGCCCAAACTAATTTATAAATTCTCTATATGTGTAGCACAACAACTGTATCGTCAAATTGCTTTAAGGGTTTCTTAGGTAATGTTTATGCATTTTTACAAATGGCCTTTAGAATCTGCTCTGAGTATTTTCTCCTTTGCCAGGTCAAAATTACCTGCTTCTTTTCCCAACTGAGGTTATTAATCTGGGGTATGTGAATGCAATTCAGAGAAGCTAGGATAAGGAATAGAAAAAAAAATGTATCATTATTTTTACTAATTTGTAAACTGAATGTAGCACTTCCCGTCATAAATATCAGCATAAATTGTAGTGATGGTAAGTACAGTGACTATCAAACTAGTAGAAATCATAGATTCTTTATGTTAGGACATATCACAAATGATCATTAGACTTGCACTAAAACAAAGCATATATAGGCACATTTTGCTTTACGTTTTTTGTTTAATTTTAATTTTTAATTAATTTGTTAATTTAATTAACAATACAAAATTGTTAATTTTGTATTACATGTTTTATTTAATAAGTTTAAATTACTATTCTAAAATGGTCCATAAGTTTCATTTTCACTACCAAAGATGTTCAAGGAACCAAAGGGGTTAAGAAATCCTGCCCTAGGTTTTAACCCCTGCCTTGTGTCATGGATATAAACGAAGAACTACATTTCTTCAAACTGTGAAAGGATAGGCCTAAACTATCATGGCCCTTGTTATATCACCACCTTGCAGAGCCGACTCTCCTAACTATAGAAATATAGCAACTATGTGCAGCCATTAGTATAAAGGCTTGAAATAATGGCAAGAGTGCTTAAGAAACTTTATAATAAAACCTTATGAACTAGAACACATTCTGACTAAAAATAATAGAAAATAATTCCATGTTTAGATAATAATTGCAAGGTAAAATATAAGAAATGTGTGCCCTCCATATTGCCCAGGTCAGAAAGATGGCAAACTTTTCTGAATAAAAGAGCCTTCTAGAATTTCTGCATAGAGATTTAGTTGAATAGTGTTATGATATCTAAACTTACTTTGGCAGATGAATATTATTCTCTCATATGCATGTCTTTTTGTGTGTATGTATTATATTAATATTGAAATTAAAAAAAAAACCTCAAAATATACATATTTCCATCTTGTTCTAAACTAGAGAAGTAGAACTATTTTAGCAAATAAAACAGCATGATATCAGTAGCACTTAGCTGAAAGGGTAAGCCAAAATTTAATCTCCATAGGGATACAAAAATATTTTACAGAGGAGTTGAAATTTCTAACAGCACGTGGACATGCAGACTGCTGCTGTCGATGGTAGTAGTGTGTATGTTCAAAATCACTCTCATAAATTGCTTTTCTAAATAGTTGGACCATCATAACTGGGACAAATGTTTTCCCCTTATTTGAATCAGTTCCCCGCTGAAGTCCTGCAAGAATATCTGGCCAAAGGGATTTCATCCAGATAGGTTGAAGGGATTTGCAGTGAAAAGGAGCCAACACATATGAGCATTGGAACATAAATTTGGCTAGCACTCCAGCCCTAAGGATTCATTTTGGATGAGTATTTGATGGAAACAAGTTTGGGGGGAATGTTTTACAGTGGAACAACCATTTAATTGAATTAAATTGTTGTCCTGTTAGGGCCTACTCAGATAAAGCATTTGCAATTGGAAGCATGACTTTATTTAGAAAATATTGCTGAACTTGGTATGGCCACAATGTCATAGTAATATTTTAAAAAATGAACTTAAAAATTTTCTTTGGTGGATTGAAACTACATATAACAAATTTTATGAAAAAATGTCTATATTATTGTGACAACTTAAATGTGCTGGTTAATTCCATATGTGAAATACGTGGTAATATTAAGAATATTATTTGTAAAATAGTCTTTTGTTTTGAGGACAATGGTTAGAAAGGTGAATTTTAACAGAATAACCTGGGTTTGAATGATAGTTAGAACACTTTCTGAATGAGTGACTTTGTGTAAGTTATCTAACCTTCTGTACAAGAATGAAAGTATCTTATAGAGTTGACATAAAAATTTAATCAATTATTAAATGAAATACCCTTTGAAATGTGACCATATTAGTTCACACTAAACTCTATACATATATAAAATGTACTCTAAAATATCTGTATATATCACGTTATTATATCCTTGTTTTTTGGTCTCTTGTAGGCTAGACCTATCCTTCATCAAAAAGTCATTTTTTTTAATTGGAAGAACTATTTTAATAACAAGCTTAGATTTTCCCTCTTTAGCTATAAAGAAGAGTGTTTTTCAGTCCACGATCACTGGATAAGGAAGAAGAAAATTCCTTGAATGAATGAGTATATCTCAGGGGCACATCACTCTGGGGCACACTTACCAAGCAGTATGATGACACAGAGAAGGATAGCAATGAGAGCCCCAGTGCTCAGCCCAGCAGAGAGGACCAAGGCTTCGGCATTGCAGGACTGCATGTTTCCTTGATTATCACAAGCACACACACGAATGGTGAGTGTGCCAGTGCTGCTTTGAATTGGATAATCATTGTCAAAAATTAAAATTGGCAGCAAATATGTGCTCATTTTGTTGCGGCTGTACCCATCTTTTCGAGTCATGATTCCTGCTGTATTATCTGTTAAAAAAAAAAAAAAAGTCAGATCAGTCTTTTAAATTTTGCCTCTTAATGTTTCATAATATTTGTCTTTAACAATGCTCTGTACCTTTATTGTCTACAATGGTGAAGTTTGGATTGAGGGGGAATTCTGGCACTGGTTCAAAAAAGAATTTGTGGCCTCGGGGAGGATCATCTTTGTCCATGACACTGACAGTCTGAATCAACTAAAACCGAAGAAAAATCAATTAAATAGAGCACAAAAAGCAACTCTTGTTATTAGAAGACATTTAAAATCAACATTTGGGCTTTAAATATATCACTGAAACTAAACCAAAAAAAAATTCCATTTTGAGAAAAATTTCCAGCATTTTTTATAGCTCTGTCTAATGCAACTTATTTAATGAGGAATAAAAAATGTCAATCAAGTCTCAGTTTGCAGAGCACCTCTATGAATCATTGTCTGCTTCCTGGCCACTATTGTATCCAAAAAAATAAATCCAAAATTAGATCAAGTTTATATCTTTTGCCTTTTGACTTGTTAATATATACTACCAGTCCATTTTATTATCAATTGGTTACCAACATCTTGCCTCCATTAGACAATGATTGTTTCAAAAGCCAAGAACATAACAGATGGATTTTTTTTAAGTGATTATTACAACCACTCCTAGAGATTAAGGAAACTATAAATATAGTTTTGGAAAAATGAGCAATATGCCATATAATACCAGAAAGCAGAAGATTTTAAAGCTTTGGGGTGCCATAATTACAATAAGACTGCATAATTTATTCAAAATGTTTGCTCTTCTTTTTAATGGTAGCTGAAAAATTTAGAAGAATATATGAATAAAGCTTTCTAAAGTTTTGTAATACACTGTTGAATTTGAGAAATTATAGCACCTCTCAGCTGTGCTCCCTGTAGGTCAGAGGTGTGCCACCGTGGGAAGATGGAACAGCAAATGACAGGTTGGGCAGTGAAATGCTAAGTGAGCATTTTATCGTGGATAAAATACAAAGCCACACATCGGGGTGCCTGTTTTCCAGTCCTGGGTCTGCCATCTGTGTGATTTGTAATCACAGTCATTTAATTACCATTACTTTCAAATCCTCTTCTACAAAAACAAATAGTTTCACCACTTCCAGGTATCACAGTCCAAAATTCTGTGATGAAGAATTAGCAGAGCTTTGCAGTAGTTTAATGCATCCTTCATTGTGGTTATTGTGTATTCTCTAAGTCCATACCAGGAGGCTCAGTGATAAAACACTATATTAGTGTAAAAAGTGAACATATTCAGCATTTTCCTAAAATTACTTTAGTGATGTCTCAAATATTGCTTTATAAGATGACCTTGTAACTCTTGTACAATCTTTTTTATCTCACTAATATTAAAGCTGAAAAAACAGACAAAATACTAACAAATTTCAAACCAAAATGACCTGATTGAGCAACTGAAAGTGCCAAATATAATCAGCAAGAAATTAGTATGATTTCCTTTATATTAACAAAGGTCAATTTTATTTTCTTACTTCATGTTTTATTTAATAATATATTTTCATCCCATTCATGATTATATATCACTACCAGTATAATTATGAATCCAGGTAGGAACTTTTTATATATGTGATATCTATTATGTACCTGGTATATAAATTAAAGCATATATTCTAATTTTCCTATTATATCATAGATTATATAAAATATTTAAAAATTCATATTTTTAAGATTATTGTGAGTTGTTTTGTATGGGAGATAAAGATGAATTGACAATAGTTTTCACGGAAAAAACAAAGCCCAAGTAAATTAATGCAATGTCATTTGCCTTGGTGAAGAGGAAAAGGTTTTTTTAAGTTTATAATAACTTACCTGTCCAGATTTTGCGTTTTCACAAACATATGTTTCATAGTACATGGCAAATTCTGGAGCATGGTCATTTATATCTAGAATTCTGATGAAGACAGGAATGTGGCTACTTTGTTTTGAGTTATCTGCAGTGAGAACATGTGTAAGATTTTAGTCTCATTTACAGAGTAGCAGTGGTATTGTTTGCCCCATTTGTAACTTAGCAACACATCATTTCTAGGGTATTCATTTTTTGATTGGATTGCTGATGTATATCTCAGCTTTCTTACAAGGTTCTGATGAAAAGCATGATAGAATGAGGAGAATATAATTGAGAGTGAATATTATTGGTAAGATACTCTTTTCTTAGACTGATTATTTTATGATTAGATCATGTTTTATTCTACAGTAAGATGTAAAAGAAAACCAAGTTTAAAATGAATGAATATTTGGTAATCCTTAAAATAACTTAAAAATCCAACACACTCTAAGTAATTTCTCTCAGTTCTAATAATAAAATCATCCCACTCAGGAAAAAGTTTATTTAATGCTATTATTTTCAGACTTTGGTGAAAAATAATGTGTTCGGATGGATGTATTTCCAACTTACTTATTTCTGTAGCTGTGACGGTTATATTATGCCAAGGAGTAGATTCCCTGTCTAGAGGCTTCAAAGTGAAAATAGAGCCATTTTCTGAGTGAATACTGAAAATCCGGTCCATGTCAGTATGCCGATCAACAGAGTACCTAGCAGGAAAGAGACTCATCATTCCAGGCACTGTTTTAAGATTACAGCTCATCTACCATTTCATAAAGTTAGAGGCAATTCACATAATGGTCTGATAAAGGAGACAAATTAAATACTGATGATTTTCTTGAATTTTTATTTAGTGCAATTTTCATTTAGACAATTTGATACATTTGACTGATTTCATTAGTACTATTCTATGATTATGTGTACTTCAGAGTCATTATTGACATTTGTGAGTCCTTGTGGCAGCTTTTAAGTGAGTTTTTAATAGCCATTTGATTTATTTATCCTATCATAGACCTATTACAGTACTTGAGACATATTAAACAGCCATATTAAATTTGATAGAATCAATTCCATTGGATAAATTGAAATTAAGTTGCAAATAACACATGAAAATGTGTGTCCACAGAGTCCTTTTAAGTGGATATGCAGAGGCTGTTGTAAAATACATGGGTCTTAAATGGATCTCTTCAAGGATTATTTCAGCTGAATCAAATGTCCTCCTGCACTCTCTCCCTTTAACTTACTTCAAATAAAAACTGAAATGACAAAGGACCACAGAATTACATGACTCTCTCTCATCAGGTATGTATGTAAGATGTCAGTCTAAACTTTGTATTATTTGGTGACTGGCAAAACAATGCCCACCCTCCTCTAATGGATGTCTATCTCCTAATCCCTGGAAGCTGTACATAATTTACTTTACATGGTAAAAGTAACTTTTCAGGTGTGATTAAGGTTAAAGACATTGAGATGGGAGATTAAACTTGATTATTTGTGTGTGTTAGTCACTCATTCTGACTCTTTGCAACCCCATGGATTGTAGCCTACCAAGCTTCTCTGTCCATGGAATTATTCAGGCAAGTATACTGAAGTTTATTGTCATTCCCTTCTCCAGAGGATCTTCCTGACCCAGGGATTGAACCCTGGTCTCCCTCATTGCAGGCAGATTCTTTGCTGTCTGAGCTACAAATTAATCCTATGAACCCTTAAAAGTTGAAGAAGAAGGCAGAAAAGTAAAATTCTAGCTTACATGAAAATCCTTTAGTTACATCAAGCCATGTTAGACTGTACTAGTTATCATTTTGCATATTTTAAATTTCTGCTGTTGAATGTTTAATTGAACCATGTAAGAACCTAAATGCATCTCACATGTTAATGGAAATCTTTGTAGAACAGATTCTGATTCAGTAAATCTAGAGTGTGAACAGTTATTCTGCAATTCTAACAAACTTAGGTGAATGCAGGTTGTAAGTCCATTGACAAGGTTTTGTATAACAAGGTTATAGACCATGGGATAAACTGGTTAGAATAAGGACAGCTAAGAGGAGAACAACAGCAAAGAACTAACAGACAAATCAGCATCAAGTGGCATCCTGATTTTTCTAGGTTTCTATTAAAGACACTTAGCAAAATGAACTCCTTTTTAATCTGGTGAATTTGGGAATTAACAACTCCCATTGTGATTCTATAATATATCCATTATTGGGCACTTACTTTGACAAAAATTAGTAATAGATATTTAGGTTTCTAACATTGTAAAACATTGGTAATTTTTGACATATTGGATGAAAATGGATTTATGTAAAGGCTATGTTTTTATGTTTGGATTATTATAATAAAATACACATAACAGTCGACTTTTATAAGAGATATGCTTAACTTAAGGGATCCATTAATAAATTCAGATTTCAAAAATAATTTTAACTATATAGTATGTGATGGTGTTAATGTCATTTATTTTATGCTAAATTTTATAAATTTATTATTTCAAATCACAAATACATTTCAAAGTGAGTATTTGGGCATGGGGACATATACCTATTAATGTATATATATATTGGATTTCATCTTAAGATAGAATAACTAAAAGCTTTGTATACTTGTTCTCAGATTTCTTTCTGTACTTCATTTCCCAGATATGAAACCAGGTCAGTCACCTCCTTGCTATCCTTTGGACATGTTGTGCAATGGACAGTAGAGCTATATGGAAATGGTAGTATCCCATTATTTTTGCAAATGGAGTAGGAAATGGCAACCTATGCAAATATTATTGCTTGAAAATTCCATGGACAGAGGAGCTTGGTGGGCTGCAGTATGTGTGTGGATCGCAGAGTTGAACATGACTGGACAGACTGAGAGACTGAACTGAACTGAACTGAAGCGACTGAGGACATTTTTCCAATAATTATGATTATAATTCTTCTACACAGTTGTGTATGTATACATGTATGTGTGTGTATATATATATATATATTATATATATTTATATTTCTTAGAGACAAAAGTTATGTTGGGTTATAACTAAGAATTCATTGTCAGCAAAGGATCTGAGATAGTTCTTTTTTTAAAAATAAACATCAGTGTATTAAAATCAAGACTAAAAGTCATACGAAATGTTTTCTTTTTAATTTTTATTGCTTGGTGGTGGCTGTGGTTTAGTTGCTAAGTCAGGTTCAACTCTTGTGACATCATGGTCTGTAGCCCACCAGGCTTTTCCATCCATGGGATTTCCCAGGGAAAAATACTGGAGTCAGTTGCCATTTCCTCCTCCAGGGCATCTTCCAGAGCCAGGGATCTAAATGGAGTCTCCTGCTTTACAGGCAGATTCTTTACTGTTGAGCCATCAGGGAAGGTCTTTTATTGCTTAAGTACTGTTAAAATGAAGCAAGATAGAGTGTTTTCTATCTCTAGGTTTCAATTTTCCTAAAATTCAGCCCTTAATGTAGCCTGAGAGTTACTGGAATATTAAAAATAAAATGTTTTTCCTAAAATACTTGGACCAAATTTTACTTATCAATACAAACAATCCTAAAAGAAACACAAATAAAGTAAATAAAAGAGCACAACCCATCAAATCTATATGTTGAATGAAACTCAGTTCATAATATTCACTTTTATATTTTTATTCCCATCATTGGAAAGTTCAGTAGCTAACCATAATCTGCTTATTGCTGAATAGATCTCTGATTTCTTCCTATCATTTATATGAGAGATCAAGAGGAAAATAAAAATTTCTTCGTTCCCATTGTTACTTGCCCTTGAGATTTGTGTGAGAGTTTCTGTGATTGTGGAATAATTAATAATTCTTACATTACATAAATCTAGCTTTGACTTGGCACTTCTGTGGCATCAAAATAAGTCTGTGTTTCTGGCTGCCCCACTCTTAGGTTCAACCTTGAAAGGTACCATCTTCAAGTTAAGAATTCATAAAGAAAAATCACTTTGATGATTTATAAATAGTTCACTTTAATATTAACACTGCAAACTTCTGGATATGTATTTATAAGTTTGCCCCACTGCAAATTTTATCTTGCCATTTTTCAAAACCCAGAGATAATTTTCATTTATTTAGCAACCAATGTTCTATTTTGAACACAGAATATGATGTTCTGGTTTACCTATTAATAATAAATACACCAGATTACAACAAACGACCAAAAGGAGGCTGATAAACAGCGGGAGACAAAACTGTCTCTATGCCTCAGCAGATGGTTTAATAAAACAAATTTTTATTGATCTCCTTATATTGAATTTTTAATAATAAGTTTAGAAAGTCATTGGCATGATTTTTTGAATGAATATCTTACGCAGAAACAGGAGCCACTCATATAAGCAGCAAAAATAGCAAAGTCAAAAGGTCACAAGAAAGCTGAGACTGTGGAACCTAAGACCTAGTTCTAGTTCTAGCTTGTTTTCTTTGTTGTTGTTGTTGTTTGTTTGTTTGTTTTTCAAGTTCTACAATTAAGGATCAAACACATACATGTATATGCATGGCTGAGTCCCTTTGCTGTTCACCTGAACCTACCATAACATTATTAATCAGCTATATCCCAACATAAAATAAAAAGTTTAAAAATAAATAAAATAGATAACCAATAAAGACCTATTGTTGCCACAGGGAATTCTGTTTATATTCTGTAATGACCTAAATGGGAAAATATGAAAAAGAATCGATATATTTATAGGTAGGAGAAAATGTGCTTCCCTGGTGGCTCAGACTATAAAGAATTCTCTTGCAATGCTGGAGACCTGGGTTTGCCCCCTGGGTTGGGAAGATCTCCTAGAGGAGGGCACAGCAAACCACTCCAGTATCCTTGCCTGAAGAATCCCCAGGGACAGAACAGTCTGGCAGGTGACAGCCCTTCGGGTTACAAAGAGTCAGACAGGATTGAGTGACTGAGCACATCACCACTCTTCTGTACACCTGAAACTAATACAACATTGTTAATCAGCTATACTCCAACGTAAAAAAAAAAAAAATTCTTAAAAAGAAGCAAACACATAGAAGATCCTTGTATTTTCACCTACTACAAAAATGTCAGTTAAATTACAGATACCAGAACAAATCAACAAATCAGAAACATGCAGAAGTATGTCAGGGATAGCATTGCTTTCCCTTTTCTGTATACCAGGTACATCTTCCGTTACGTCAATATACTTAGGCTGTGAGTTTGCTAATCATTGTTTCAGCTACTGCTTTCCAGAAATGTGTCTTCCAGCTACAAATTGAAACCTTCCTTGAGAATGTGGCTATACTGCTTGAACAAATAATTCATAACATTTTTTGGAAATACCAGTGACGTAATTTTGAAATTATCATTATTTTACTTTCTGTAATGAAATCTAATATTATGAAAACACTAATATATATGAGGGCACTTAATCCAGTTTATTGTGGAATCATGTACTTTACTGTGATATAACTAAATTTCTCACCAGCAAGTTTGTTTTGTACTTCTCTGCATGACTGCTGTAGAGCTGATTTTTTCTAAAATTTGTTGAATTTTAAATATGTTGAGCATAAAATAGGTGTGAAATGAGACAACATACTCTTTCTGAAACTGTAAAGCTATAATCAACCTTAAAACTAGGAAATCCAGAATAACTAATGAGGTGACACAGAGTTGACAACAGCTGCTAATTGTAACCAGAATCTTATGTTGCAAGTGGCAGCTGTATTTCAGAAAATATGTTTCATGGACAGATTTACTGTGGGTGGTAAATTACTTCCCAAACTTTCCCTGGTAAATGTTTCTCCATGATGTTTATCATAGCCTATTCAGGCTCTAGGCATCTGTCATCCTTCTAAAGGATTCAGACAAACAAAAGAGTCAAATATTACAATATTGTCTTCTAGTTTAATTACTGATCTCTTTTCACACTGTAATTGAATATCTAAAGCTTTTTTTATGTACATTTTTATGCTAACAAGATGAGTTTAATATTATATTTTCAGGCATGGCCCTATATTTTATCAGATTTGGCAGCATAATTTTAGAAGCATAATTTCAAGTTCATTTGTTCCCCAAATATTTTTCTTCCCTTTGTCACAATTCTTGAGATTTTACAGGTAAAACTACTACTCATTGTTTTTTTAAGATGTAAGTACCCTATAAAAGTAAATATTTCTGGTAGAACTATGAATTTAAAAACATATCAGCTACTTTTATGTATCATAATAAAGCTTGCAAGTTTTACTATCAGTCTCTGACCAAGAATTTTTTCTCTTGAAATTGTATCATGTGGAAATTATCAGATATAATGTGTGAGATATAGACTCACACACTATGAGTCAGACACAACTGAGTGACTTTCACTTCACTGCATATATATGTGTATATATATACACATATATATAGACAATAGAAGTTTATTAAGAAAGGTAATGACATTAGCAAATATTTACAATTAGTAAAATATATAAATCCATAAATGTTACAGTAGTTCTACTTAATAATAAATAATTAGGAGATTGATAAGTTGTTTGAAAGATGAAATACTTGATGGAAATAGAATAAATAGCACTGGTGTATCTACTAAGGGGATAATTATAGATATCTTATTTGCTGTAAAATTATCTGTGCAATACATTTTTCTAAAATGAATGGCTATAATTATATAATCTTGAAAACTTGAAAGCTTGAAAAGATATGAATGTTCTCACGTATAAAATAACAAGGACTATATTTACCACCTGTTTCCACACTAAAAGCCAGATGAAATATACGAAACAATTATTTTTGAAGTATTAGATATCAGGAGACAGAGAGGGTAGTTCCTGGGCAAAGAGGAAGAAATGATGCAATCCTCCGAAGTGGCTTTGGCCTGGGAGGGTTTCTAGGTAATAAGGAAGGAAGTGGGAGCCCAGGTGGAGCCTGTCAATCCCTTGAGTTCAAGAGATGATTCTGAGGGCCCAAGGAGACTAATGTGGGCTACAATTTTCTGGGTAGAGGATTTCAGGGGATAGAATTTCACAGAGAACCACATAAATATGAAAAGAATCCCACTCAACTCTTCAGCTGAGTACTGGTCAGAATACACATGAGAACAAGTAAAATCTATGGCTTCTAAAGATGTAACCAATTATAAGGTCTGGCTGGAGCAAAGTTGAACTGGCACGTGTCTGGAAATAATTCTAGTTCCCGCCAGCCAAAGTGGAAAATTCATCACTCATGGGGCTTTGTTGGACTACTCAGAAATGTCTTACCTGATTTATGGGGCAAAACCAGTTATAGACAAAGGGCTGCTGAAGCAAAAGCTAAAAGGTTTAAGCTATTTCCAGTAACTTAGCCACACATCTGAATACAGTTCAAGAGTATTTATAAAAAAGTAAAGCTGTCACACACTAAACACAGTATAAACACAATATTTTTTGTGCAATCACAAATCACAGGTAAGTACGGAATGGGAAATGTGACTGCAAATGAAAATCTGTCAACAAAACTAACCTGGATATTACACAGTTGACAGAATTAGCTGACAATGATATTTTAACAGTTATTTTAAATGCATTCTGAATATTTAACTTGGAGAAGGAAATGGCAACCCATCCCAGTATTCTTGTCCAGAGAATACTATGACAGAAGAGTCTGGTAGGTAATAGTCTATACAATCACAAAGAGATGAAAGAATAAGCATACACACACACACACACATATAATATATATATATAT
>NW_011494690.1:827100-827252 GCF_000754665.1 Bison bison bison | reverse complement strand
ATAATATATATATATATATATATATATATATATATATATCTCCTTCATAAAGCTTCTAGAAAAGAAACTACAGTCTGTGAGTTGAAAATCATCCTATGATGGAATTAAAGCAGGTTAGGTATTACAAAAAAAAAAAAAAAAAATTAGTAAAC
>NW_011494690.1:793622-827000 GCF_000754665.1 Bison bison bison | reverse complement strand
AGATCCAAGAAGCATATAAACTTCAAGTACAAAATATATGAAGCGTATTATATAAAGTCACATCATAATCAAATTGCTTAAAGCTTTTGACAAAATTTAAATGCATCCTAAGAAACAACTAAGTTATTAGACAAAATAAACATACAGACATTTAAAAATATTTACTTTAGGATCTAGAAAAAAACAACGGCTACCCTCAATCTAAAATTCTATACCAACAAGAAAAGAATGATAAGATTAAAAAAGGAAATATTGAAGAATTCAAAATAAAGCACAGTATTAATCCAAACAAGGCAGAAAATAGGAATGATGAAACAAAGAAAAGATAGAGCAATTAGAAAACAAACAGAAAAAAAGCATGAGGTATATAATAACTTAAATAAAAAATACACCAGAAGGAATCAACAGATTATGTGATACAGAAGAATTGACCAGCAATCTGGAAGACAGAGTAGTGGAAATCATTGAAGATAAATAGGAAAAACGAAAAAAAAAAAAAGATAAAAATAAAGGAAGAAAACTTGCAAGACTTCTAGTATAACATCAAGCACCATAAGATTCATATTCTGTGGTCCAGAAAAAGAGAAACAGAGAAACAGGAAGAGAGCATATTTGAAGACATGATAGCAGAAAAATTTCCTAACCCGAGAAAGGAAACAGGCATCCAGGCCAGGAAGCACAGAGTCCAAAACAGGACCAATCCAAAGAGGACCACACCAAGACATATTGTAATGAAATCAGAAAATTAAAGAGAGGATATTAAAAGCCGGAAGGGAAAAGCAACAAGATATATATAAGGGAATGCCCATAGGCTATCAGTCAACTTTTCAACAGTTACTACACAGGACAGAAGAGAGTGACACAGTATATTTAACGTGATGAGAGGAAAAGCCTACAAGCAATAATATGCTCCCTGGCAAGATTTCACTGAGATTTGATGGAGACATCAAAGGTTTTATAGACAAGCAAACACTAAAGAGTTCAGAACCATAACACCAACTTTAAAAAAAATTTAAAGGCATTTCTCTGAGTAAAAATGAACAGCAGAACTAGAAATGTATAAAAAAAATCCCATTTGTAAAGGCAACTATACAGTAGAGGTGGTGAATCAATGATGCACGACACTAGTACAAAGGTTGAAAGACCAAAGTAGTAAAATAATGCATATATGCAACAAGCAGTTAAGGGACACATAAAACAAAGTGACGTAAAATATGATGTCAAAAACGTTTAATGTAGAGAGGATTTGTGGAGTAAAAATGCAGTGCTGCCTGAACTTAAGACATATGCAGCTTAAAATTCATATATATACATATGAATCTAAAAAAATTCATATATATATATATGAACTGATATATATATAAACCTCATGGTAACCACAACCTCATGATAACCCCCAACAAACAAAAATTCAGGACCAGATGTCTTCATAGCTGAATTCTACCAAACATTTGTAGGAATTAAAACCTATCCTTTTTAAACTATTACATAACATGTTAAAGGAATGGATAACTCTGAATGCATACTAAGAGGACAGCATCATCTTGAATCACTCAAATATCTGTAACAGATACACTCATGCAAAAGAGAAAGGAATTCAAACCAAAGACTGAAGGCAACCAGAGAATCAGAAGGCAGAAGAGAAAAGGATGAAGAAAGGAATAAAATAGCGCTACAAAACAACCCCGAAACCATTAATAAAGTGACAGTAGGTACATAGCTATCAATAATTACCTTAAATGCAAATGGACCAAATGAAAACAAAAACATAACAATACAAAACCTTTGGGACACAGTAAAAACAGATCCAGAGGGAAGTTTATAGCAATGCAAGTTTATCTCAGTAAACAAGAAGAATCTCAGAGACAACCTAATTTTACACCTAAAGTAACTAAGAAAAGAAGAAAAAATAAAATCCAAAGTTAGTTGAAGAAAAGCAATTATAAGAAGCAGAAATACATGAAATAGACACTAAAAAACAAGCAAACAAAGAAACAATAGGAAAGATCAACAAAACTACGAATTAAGTCTTTGTAAAAATAAACAAAACTGATATTTTTGTCATTGAGTCATTGAGAAAAAAGAGAGTGGGTCCAAATTAATAAAATTAGAAATGAAAAAAGAGAAGTTACAACCTACAACACAGTCCTCAATAAAACTAGAAGAAAAAAAATGCCTTATTATGGACAATGGAAAAGACAAGGAAAAACTAAACCAATTCTGAGGGACAAAAGCCATGGGTTGCTTTTTGTACAAGTTCATCCTTGAGGCTCTGCCATGTACGACTGAATTCAGTCATAATAGTTTATGAATGTGAAACCTTGTTAATTATCTCTAAAAATCAGGCCTAGAAAGCAGAATATATAGGTTAAAGAATTGGCTGTGCATTCAGATCAACAATAGTTTGAATCCTCAGCCTGCCAGTTATTTCTATAGAGTCCTTGGTAAAGCTCCTTAAACTCTTTGCATCTCTATCTCTATTTATTTTTAATAATATAGATGTACATGTCAATCCTGAACTCCCGATCTATCTCTCCTCTTAGGCTTCCCCTCAAGAAACCACAACTTTATTCTCTAAGTCTGTGAGCTTCTCTGATGGCTCAGTAAGGAAAGAATCACTTGCAGTGCATGAGACACTAAAGAAGCGAGTTCGATCCCTGGGTTGGGATGATCCCCTGGAGAAGGTAATGCCAACCCACTCCAGGATTCTTGGAGAATTCCATGAAAAGAGGAACCTGGTGGGATATAGTCCATGGGGTCACAGAGTCGGATGTGACTGAGCGACTAACACACACACACACATACATATGTATAACTGAATCACTTTGTTGTACACCTGAAATTAATACAATATTGTTAATCAACTATGTTCTAATATAAAATAGTTTATTTAAACAATATAGGTGATAATGATGTACTTGCCTTATACTGTTGTGATGAGATTTAAATGATCTGATACTTTGGATAGTTCCCAGTTCATAGCAAGGGCACAATAAATAACAATTACTTTATAGAGAAAAAGATCGACAAATATTTGAGTTTCATATCATGAATCTGATGCCACCATTTGAGTAGAAAAGCATTTTGTTGCCTATAACTTGATTCAATGAAAAGATTAAAATCTTTGTGTAGAAAAGGGTGTTAAAATGATTAAACTTAATACAATCCTTGATGTTATCTGAATAAATAAACAAATATCCTTGGCAACATGGAAAATCAGCTTGCCTTTCTCAAGTTAATCAACATTCATTGAATTCAAGATATGAATGCAAGATATACCAAATGAATGAGAAAGATTACTAAGAGACTGTCTCCTTTATACTGCAGAATGCTCAGCAGCAGGGGAATTCAGTTCAGTTCAGTTCAGTCGCTCAGTCGTGTCCAACTCTTTGCGACCCCATGAATTGCAGCACGCCAGGCCTCCCTGTCCATCACCAACTCCCAGAGTTCACTTAAACTCACGTCCACTGAGTCGGTGATGCCATCCAGCCATCCTATCCTCTGTCGTCCCCTTCTCCTCCTGCCCCCAATCCCTCCCAGCATCAGAGTCTTTTCCAAGTAGGGCAATAAATTGTTCTTAATCTAAAACAGTCAATATCCTGTCACTTGTCTAAAACTTTCTAACAGTGGGTATTATTAACTGACAAAAGGTAAAATCAATGACTTTGTTAAAAACATAAATGTGGAATTTTAAGCATAAATATTTAGTATCACAAATACTAGGTCTAAATGAAGGCACATATAACACTGACTACTATGTTTTTAGAAACTGAAAAATCTATCAAGAATAGATATTTATTGAGCATTTATAGCTATTGGTATCTACAGTCCCTTATGCAATTCTTCCCTTTATGCATTTTTATGTACATGGTGAATTATTTCTATTTCAATACTGCAAAGAACACAAAAACACTCTGAACTTCCTTTTGTTACTTAAAAAAATAAATTCACATATAAGAGATGCCAAAGCCAATCAGCCACACTCAATTTCAATAAAAAATAAATATAATTTTGAATGTAAACCTGCTGGAACATACGTGTAGACCACTGGAAAACTAGATTACTTACTTAATTTTAAGAGGTTTGTTTTATACACCATGATAATGTAAAATTAATACTCTTTATGCATGATGATATAAAAGTACAAATAATCTTTCATTCATTGGTATTATGTTTTTAAATTAATGTTGAATAATATACAAATATATGATTTGAACCTGAACATTTACTTAAAAGAGAAAGTTACATTAATTCTTTTCTAATTAACCTAAAACTAGCCAAATGGTTCAAGCTAAACTCTGAGTACTAAGTATGGATTAAAATTTCATGAATTGTTTCTTTATTTTAAAAACATATTAATTAACCAACAAATTAAACTCAGTGTATATTTAGTGCAAAAAATGTTGCTTTGTAAATTAACATGAATAGTTATTACATCTAAATGTAATGCCTATATATTTAGTGTTGCTCTCATTGATTTTCTATGTACGATATATGACATGAATTGTAGGAAATTTGGGCATTCCCAATACATATTTAATTATTTAATTTCCCTAATCAATATAAAAATTTAAAAATTGTATGAATATAGTTCATTTTACACTGTGGTGTTAGTTTCTGGTAAACAGCAAAATAGTTCAGTTTATACTACATGTCAATATATATATTCTTCTTATACATTCTCATCCATTATAGATTATTACAAGATATTGAGTATAGTTCCCTATGCTACATGGTAAGTACTTGTTGGGTAAAAAAATTAAATTTTAATAAAGTATAATTTTAGGTATTTTATTATCCTAGTCACACATTAACAAGCAATATAGTATTTGTTCCTTTAGTCTTCTTTGTCTTCATCAGCATACCTACGCATCTTCATCCACCCATCCTATTTGTCAGTTAATATCACAATTACATTTATATTCTCCTTAAGCATAACTTGAGCTTCCCTGGTGGCTCAGATGGTAAAGTATCCACCTGCAATGTGGGTTCGATTCCTAAGTTGGGAAGATCCCCTGGAGAAGGGAACGGCTACCCACACCAGTATACTGGCCTAGAGAATTCCATGGATAGAGGAGCCTGGCAGGCTATACACTCCACGGGATTACAAAGAGTCGGACATGACTGAGTGATTTTCACTACACTTCACTTAAGCATAATTTATGGCACATTTGAAAGCTTTAAAATGGGTAATACAATCTTCAGATTTTGAGAAATTATTACACTATTCTGTACAAATAATATTAATTTTTAATAGTTTCACTGTTCTCAAATATCACTACTGTCTTTACCAATCCTGTGTGTTTTTAATAGAATATAGTTGATGTTTTGTTTACCAAAAATTTTTATGTAAAATGTGCCTAGAGACTAATTTCATCAATTTTCCAGTTATCTCTTAATAATTTTTCTAGAAGAACATTTTTCTAGAAAATTTTATTTAGATCTCTTATTATTTGAACTATGATTTATCTAAGAAGGACAGTGAGATAAGGATTACTTCGATAACTAATGGATTAAAACATGGACACAGGAGCCAGATAGCCTGAATCTCAAACCAGCTTTTCCAGTGACTAATTTTTTGGCATGTTCTTTAAATGCTCAGTACTATAGTCTTATCATCGGCAGAAAGATAAAATAATAGGAGCTGCCTTGTTAAGTGTGATGTGCGTGTTTAATTGCTCAGTCATGTCCGACTCTCTGCGACCCCATGGACTGTAGACAGCCAGGCTTCTCTCTCCCTGGAGATTCTCCAGGCAGGAATACTGGAGTGGGTTGCCATGCCTTTCTCCAGGGGTTCTTCTCAACTTGGGTCGGTTGCCATGCCTTTCTCCAGGGGTTCTTCTCAACTTGGGTCAAACCCAGGTACCCTGCATTGCAGGCAGATTCTTTACCATCTGAGCCACCAGGGAAGCCCAAAGTGTGATGAGTCAAAGAAATCAATATATCCAGAGCACTTAAAAGGCAGCACAGCTGAGTCTTTGTTATGGAAGCATTTCGTCTTATTACTGTACTTGATCACATATTGTACATTTTTTTCACACAACTCGTAAATAGTGAGTAATTGTTATATATCTTCAAACTTATGTTTTCTCAAAACACTTACTTTATTAAATTGTTCATGGCATCTGGGTCATATGCTGTCACCTGTCCAATGATGCTGCCTTCCTTTACATCTTCATCTACTTCTATCAAATAAAAGACTTTACTGAACACAGGAGGCTCATCTATATCTTCCACAGATATTTTAACCACAGCTGTGTCTTTGAAAGGCCCCAGGTGTAAGAATCGTGGATCAGGGTGAGTGTTACTTGCATCCACTTTTAAAGTGTACAGCATCTTGTTTTCAAAATCTAAATTCTAAAGTGAAATGAAGTAAGAAAAATTAGTATAACATAGCAGACATAACAAGCAGAGAAAATATCACAATGTAATAAACATCCCTCCAGTAGTTCCAGTAATTTTGGTTAAATAAGTTTCCCAATTATTGCTTCATGGGTATATCAAACAAGTTAGTACATTTTTAATTTTGCCTTACATGTTTATAAAGAGTAGTTGATGTAACAGTATAACATTAATACTTATTTGCACTTATTAATACATTTTATATTTTGGTGGTCACAGGTAAATGAAATATCTAATAAATAAATAGGCTATTTATTTATTACTATATTATGTATTATTATTTTAAAGTTATAAAAATTTGAAATCAGCAGAAATATAAAGTTGAGATTTAGCAGGCTATTCATATAAGTTGCGTACATTTGGAAATGTACATGAAATAATAGTGTTGTCGTTGTTGTTTAGTCGCTAAGTCCTGTGTGACTTTTTGCGACCCCATGGAATGCAACACACCAGCCTTCTCTGTCCTTCACTATCTCCCAGAGTTCACTCAAATTCATGCCCATTGAGTCAGTGATACTATCTAACCATCTCATCCTCTGCTGCCCCCTTCTCCTTTTGCCTTCAATCTTCTCCAGCATCAAAGTCTTTTCCAATGAGTCCGCTTTTCATGTGAGGTGGCCAGAGTATCGCCATGGCAAAATAATGTCACGGAGAAATAGAAAAATGACTTTTGAGATTACTTGATCCTAGTTGTACTTGTTGTTTACTCTAAGCAAGAGCTGTTGAAGTTTTATAGCAATTTTAAGTGTCAGTGACAATGATGCTTAACTCACTTGAAGAAAACTCACAACTATTCCCATTTATGTGAAGGACAGAAGCATATAAAAGATGGAAGAAATAATCCTAGGCTTTCTTACCTAAAAAGCAAGAATAAACCATAAAATGCTCAATGAAAAAATGAAGACAGCAAGAAGAAACCTGTTTGACAGTTATAATCCCTTCCTGTGTATCCTTGTCAGTGATGACATCGAACATGTCTGCTCCATCTCCTTCGGCAATGCTGTATTCCACCTCAGCATTTTCCCCCACGTCAGGGTCATTGGCTTTTATCCTTCCAAGAGGAGTTCCAAGAGGTACAGACTCAGGAGAATGAAACTGATACGTACCTGAAAATTAAATCAAAGCTGTTTCATCTTTAGATAACAAAAACTTTCATTTCCTCTGCTCTTTTTATTAAATTAATTTTAAGTTAGGAGAATTTTTCATCATATCGAATTGTAAGCTGTCAAAAATTTACAGATTTATTAAGTAGGGAAAATAATTTATAAAGGCAGAACTCTCTCATTTTGTAAATGAGAAATATGTTCCAGAAAGAATAAATGGATATCTCAAGGTTATTTAGATAATAGATGGTAGTTCTGATATTAGAATCCAGAACTTTTTGACTTAAGAGGGGAGGAAAGCAATTGTTTACTGCTTATTTGAAGTGTTCAGTATTATCATTACACATTATTCATTTGTTAAATTATTTAGAACATACATTTATTCTTATATTCTAACTCAAGGACAGAAAAAAATAAATTCTTTCATGACAGGTTCACAAGGAGATCCAACCAGTCCATTCTAAAGGAGATCAGTCCTGGGTGTTCACCGGAAGGACTGATGCTAAAGCTGAAACTCCAATAATTTGGCCACCTCATGAGAAGAGTTGACTCACTGAAAAAGATTCTGATGCTGGGAGGGATTGGGGGCAGGAGAGGAAGGGGATGACAGAGGATGAGATGGCTGGATGGCATCACCGACTCGATGGGCACGAGTTTGAATAAACTCCGGGAGTTGGGGATGGACAGGGAGGCCTGGCGTGCTGCAGTTCATGGGGTTGCAAAGAGTTGGACATGACTGAGCAACTGAACTGAACTGAAATTATTTAGAACATGCATTTATTCTTATATTCTAACTCAAGGATTAAAAAAGAATAAATCCTTTCATGACAAGTTCTTTCTTTATTTCCTTCTTTTCTTTTTTGCTTGTTAATGTCTTTTATTGGGATATAAATGTTTTTGTCTCCTGAAATATTTACATTGTGCTGTCCCCAAAAGCATGTAAGTTTGTGAGGGTTTATTCAAGAGATAATTGGAAAATATCACAATAAATATTAATGAAAGTTAGAAATGTTTTTAAACATTTAATATGTGTTGATGTCTATATAAGGCCAAGGGCTTCTATGTTAATTCATTTAATTCTAACATTCATCCTCATAGAATGAAGGCAGGTATATTGTCCTCAGAGATAAGGCTCAAGGAAATTACCCTGTAAAATTGGGAAATGCAGAAGGCAAAACTAAGTCTCTCTAACTTCAAAGTCTGTTCTCTTTCCAATTTGCTTGGTTCTTAAGAAGAGAGACTTCTAAATCCAGCTACTGTGAATTTGAATTCTCATCACTGGGCAAGTTAGTTAAATTCTTTAACCCTTAATTTCCACATCTATAAAATTGAGATGATGATAGCAATTAACTCGTATGTTTGTTAAGTAGATTACATGAAATTATGTCGTTAAGATGCTTAGTTCATTTCTTAGTTCAAGATCATTTCTACTATTACTATTACAGTTCCAAACCTTATGCTAAGAATTATAGAGTGGCAAGTCATTTGAGAATTCATCAGATCATACCCTTTCAGTTTATATTTAAGGAAACTGAATTCAAAGTTTAGATTTATGTTAATTAAGCTTATTATTCACATTCTCAGTGAAGTTTATTTTTTAACATTTATCGTATGTATATGTCCACCATCCAGAGCTATATTATTAAGTATTCAAATTTGATTAGCTTGAAAAAATGCTTTATTGCATTGGAATCAATGTCAGAAATTGAATTGTCAGGGTCCTTAGTAAAGCATTTCAAGAAAGGGCCCCTTATGTTTTTATTTACTGCCAAATGGAAATATTTGCAGCAGAGAATCAGTCTATATTTATAGGGTCTCATGGCTTACAAAGAATCTATGGTTTAACATGCATACCTAAAAATGGCTACAACTGAAAGGCTATAGACTGGTGTAATTATTCACAAGTAGGTAACAGATAACAGAAAATGTTTAACATAGCTCAGATGTCATCACAACCAAGGTATTCCATAAGGCTATGGGCAAATAGAAAAGAAAAATGTGGCCAATTAAACTAACTTGCATTGATTTTAATATAGTATTTGATTTCAGAGACATTAAAACATCAACAAACCTGTTTTATAATTGGATAAAAAAGGAATTATAGTTTTTAGGTACAAACAAGAGAACTGAGGCCAGTTACAGACATGGATTTGAAACCAAGTGGTCAGCCTTGAGAGTCCATACACATAACCAGGGAAAAGATAATCAAAAGAACTAGATTATCATAGAAATGTTGGGAAAGCTAGGCTGGAAAATTTTATAACTCTTCAAAAGGTAGGAGAGGATAATTAAAGTCGCCAAAAAGAACCTCATTTCCTTGTTGTCTCCATTAACTACTCAATGATAAAAATGACCATAGTCACTTTGAAGTGATGCAGTATTAAAAGCTCAGACGTGTCTGAATCTTTGCATCCTATGGACGGTAGACCACCAAGCTCCTCTGTCTATGGGATTTCCCAGGCGAGAATATTGGAGTGGGTTGCCATTTCCTCCTCTAGGGTGTCTCCCAACCCAAGGATCAAACCTGCATCCCCTGCATTGCAGGTGGATTCTTCACTTTAATATGAGGGAAATTGTGACATTCTGTTGAAGGAGGGTTTGTGGATTCATCTGTATGCGTAAACTAGGAGCAAAAACATTTAACTGTTCACAGTGTGTTTGAGAAACTATCCACACGATATCACTGAAACTTCTCTTACTCTGAGGAAATCGAGGAGGATTGTTGTTGACATCTGTCAGAGTGATGTTGACTGTGGTGGTCCCAGAAAGTCCTCCCATCTGGCCTCCCATGTCTTTGGCTTGTATAACCACTTGGTACTGTTCTCTGTTTTCTCTGCTCATATCTGGTAATGCAGTTTTTATTATACCTTTTGGAAAAAGTAGACACATATTTTGCAATTCAATCGAGTTTTAAAATTAAGCCATGCAAGATCCATTTTACAGAAATTAATCAGAACATGCAGATGATAACATGTCAGTGGACCTAGATAAGTCCTTCAATCCATAACCAATTTAACATTAGTCACAGAACAGGCAAAAATTGTTCCATGGGCAATTGTTTAGGAAACAGGTTTTGCTAAATCAATTTAATTACTGTTTTGATAAATCAATTTAATTACCATTTTGATTAAAAAAAAACTAACTTGGGCCAAAAACTTTAGATGAGTCAGCTTGTTTAATATTGATGATTGTCACATTTTTTAGGTTTTGGTAATTTCTAAGACACATAATGTGTTCAATCTCTATGAAAGTCTATATTTTACATCATAAATTTAAACTCAATTAATATTAGTCTCAAGGGCTAAGGATTCAAAACTTTTTCAATAATAGGAAATCTGCTTCTGTTTTCATGGAGTATTAGGAATGCATAAAAACGCAATACGTAATAGATTGATTTTAAGTATATAAAAATCTAAAAATTAACTGTGCATCCAGATGTATTACATAATGAGAAAAAGGCCAAGTATTAAATGTTATTACCTGATTCTGGGTCCACTGAAAAATATGGCTGTCCTTGCAATATGCTATAGACCACTTTGGCACTATTTCCGTAGTTGGCGTCATCTGCATCTGTTGCAGTCACTTGTATAACAGATGTACCTACATGAATTCCCACCCAAACACAGATACTTAAGTACCTGGAAATTTGAAGCTATCTTTATGAAAACATATTACTGGGAATATGGTATCTTAGACCATGGTACATTTTTCAAGATATTTGTTTAAATTATGCTGCTAAAATCACTCATCTTTCTTTTTTTTAAATTTTAATATTCCTGAATAATATTGTTATGGGGCTATCTAAACAATCAAAAGCAAAATTTATCATAAAGGTGACTATGCACTGGTTGGTTGAAAATATTATGACAAAAAACAATTTTTCACTAAATACAGTGCTCATGCAATTCTCAGTTAATACGTTTATTGCTAACTGGAAGTGTGGACTCAGAGATAAATCCAACAATGAAAGCACTCTTGCTGCTTTTATTCTAATAAATTAAATATATATGGTAAATTTAATGAAAATAAAGGGGCTCTTTTTTCATGAAGAAAGAAACAAAAGACATAAAATTGCCAACATTTTTGGTATGCAAGATTTATATGTGTATTGTCTGTGTTTCTTTTTAAAACGTAGTTAACATTGTCATATATAATCATACCTATTGATATGCTTTGTATTATTTTCTACACATATGTAAATCAGTAGATATATCCTTCCAGAGTTAAGAAAGTGTATAATTGTCTCATATACAATACTATAATCTACCATTACTCTCGGTTAAATTTTATTTTGTAAAATTTCAATTATTTTCTCTTAACTTCATCACACATCATTATTTTTAAAAGATAAAAGAACTTTAAGGGAGCTAGTTTCAGGAGCTAAATATAATGTAATATATTGATGGACTTTTTCTCTATTTTCTAGAACTCTATAAAGATTCAAGGCATGATTCTAAACTACCATTAAATAAATCCTACATGTATTCCTTGAGCAAAATGAGTTTGTAGAGCATTTTCTAGTATATTACATGCAGTTTTTCAAACTGTTGACTCTGATTCTTACATAGATTTTGAAATTCTTTAGAAAAAGTGAGTTCCATGTTGGCTCTGTCACCTACTGTAATATCCCACATACATTACACAGGCAGAGCTTGTGTAATGAGTTGTAGTGAATGTTTCTCGAACTTTGTGTGTATATGCAGATTATAGAAACTAATATATTGCACATTAAGATTGTACTAACAACTTTATTTTTCATCAATATATCTGAATGCATGAATTTAGCAAATATTTTTCTGTTTTCTCAAAACTAATTAACATGAGAACTTGATCTCTTCCTCTTAGAGCCTCTATTTTCCTCAGCTGCAATGGAATTTGCATATCTTGTGAGAGGACACATTGTAACTTACTCAGTCCTGCTGCTAAGTCGCTTCAATCCTGTCCGACTCTGTGCGACCCTATAGACAGAAGCCCACCAGGCTCCCCCATCCCTGGGATTCTCCAGGCAAGAACACTGAAGTGGGTTGCCATTTCCTTCTCCAATGCATGAAAGTGAAAAGTGAAAGTGAAGTTGCTCAGTCGAGTCCGACTTTTACTCAGTCCTGCTGCTAAGTCGCTTCAGTCGTGTCCGACTCGGTGCGACCCCATAGACAGAAGCCCACCAGACTCCACCGTCCATGGGATTTTCCAGGCAAGAATACTGGAGTGGGGTGCCATTGCCTTCTCAGAGTACTCAGTCCTAGGTGCACTCTTTTATCACTTAAAAAGCATCCACTTTTATCTGAGTTAGACCAAAGCAGAAATCTTTAAAGTGATTTCCACCCACAAGAACATTCAAAAGTTCAATTAGAGCTGTTTTCTGATTTATGTTTATTTTTATATAATCTTTTGTGCATATATGTTAGATTATTGTTTCCATACTTAAGGATTATTTGAAATATGAATTATTAAACATAACCAAGATGCTAAATTCAAGTTAATTCACTGATTTCATAAATTTCTTTTGCTAGTAGATTCATTTTGACTGTGGCTATCATTTCATAATAAGTAAAAACACACCTCTATAATTTTGTGACACTTTTAGTGTTTTTTGTTGTTAAGTTTGGTTCTGATCATTTGTTCTTTATCATGGGTATGTGATCTTTGAATCCACCCAAAACTATTTAACTTAAAAGCATTAAATAAAGGAATGGAAATCAATGTGGTTTAATGCCACAAACACCCGTATAAAATATTATTCCCCTTCTCAGAACATAGTAATAATTAGAATGTTGTTAAACACTAATGAATACTAAGAGCATATTGCTAATATATTACTTATACTAGAAAAATGAACAAATGAGAAATATATAGTGTTCTGAACTTTAGGGAAAGGTCAGCTTTTTTTTGGTTTGTTTTCTATTTCCATAAATGTAAGAATATTTCACAATTCATATTATTTAGTAATAAAATTAGTTGTTTATCTGCTTTTGTCCTAATTTTATAAATATTAGTTTATAAAAGACTAAAAGGGAATACATGGATTTTTACAGCCCTCTAGATATTTGCAGCTATATGTTTCATTTATTCTCAAATAATTTAAAATGAATATTTACTTTTTTATTAAACAAATATTAAGTAAAATGTAATGAAACCTGAATGACAAATTCATGTCATTTGTTACTTGTAGGTATTTTCCTGTGTGATGTAAAATAGCCTAAGGCAAGGGCTTTTGTCTGCTTTTGTTCAATATTTTATCTCTAAAGCCCAATAGAGTTCCTAGTACAAAGTCATAACAAGATCTAACATTTACAAAATGCTTAACGTAGACGAGGCAGAGTTCTCAGTGCTTCATTTATGTTATTATTTTATCCTCATGATAAACATGGGATGTAGACCTTGGGGCATATTGAGTTTCCTCATGATTACATAGCTAGTAGGTGATAGGATGGGATTTGAGCTAGCCAGTCTGAAGAAGCTTCAGTCTAAACACTGTACTTACTAAATGGCCTGTCTGGTCATATAATTGAACACATTATTGAATCTACAGGCAGTGTAGATAGATAATATAGAGCCCTAGATTCGGACATGAAGCATTCATTGATGAGTTAATTGTGTGATCTGTGAAAAGCTACCAATACTTTCTTTGTTGGGGGTGATGGTGTGGGAGGTAAACTGGATAAGTTTTTGAGGGACCAGTTGGGGGAAATACCCAGTCATGAGAAGCCTCCAAATTTACACAGTAGGAATTTGCCTTGATGGAGATGAATGCATGCAAATATAGAAAGTTGATAGATAATCTTTAACCAAAGTAAATGGTCACAAAAAATGGAAAACATAAAATATAGGAATCTGCTACAAATATCTAAATCAAAGTGTATCCCATTTTCCTTCACTATATAGCCTCATGTATTACCCAGATTAGTGTTCTGATCAGAAGATGCTAATGTGGTTCAGATTTCAAGAGTTAATTGAAATCATTTGGAGTTAATTGGAATCATTTGAATTTAGCTATTAACAAAAAGTTTTGTGCAGATATGTTAGATTATTAATTGTTTTCATACTTGAGGATTATTTGAAATATGAATTATTAAACATAACCAAGATGCTAAATTCAAATGGTTAATTCACTGATTTCATAAGATTTCTTTTGCTACCAGATTCATTTTATTTTGAGGCACATGATTCTGAGAACAAAAGTGAAATATGGTTTATGATTTTGACAGAAAGAAGAGGCAGAGGGAAAAAGCATGCAGAGGATTTGGTGAGAGAGAAAAAGAAAAGACAAATGTATTAAGAAATAACACATAATCCAATAGAAGGAAACACTCTAAAGAGAACATTGGGCTACAACATTGGAAAGAAAGATAAAATGAGAATAAAGAATTTATATACTTTATTATCTTAGGTTTGCTGCTGCTAAGTTGCTTCAGTCGTGTCCGACTCTGTGTGATCCCATAGATGGCAGCCCACCAGGCTCCGTCGTCCCTGGAATTCTCCAGGCAAGAACACTGGAGTGGGTTGCCATTTCCTTCTCCAATGCATGACAACGAAAAGAAAAAGGGAAGTTGCTCAGTCGCGTCAGACTCTTAGCAACCCCATAGACTGCAGCCTACCAGGCTCCTCCATCCATGGGATTTTCCAGGCTGGGAAATCTGGAGTGGGGTGCCATTGCCTTCTCTGATCTTAGGTTTAAGTTACCATAAAAGTTAATAGCAGATTTTCAATTATTGGGTTTAAATTAAAATCATTAATATAGTGAAAATAAGCTTACAATTAATAAGTTTATAATTAAATAATTATGAATTACTTCATTTAGAGAGAAGACATTCTTTCTTATGTGGTTATATTTAGGCTTTAGCTGTTAACATATGGGCTACACAAACCTGACAAAGTTTCTAAATATCACCCTTTATGTTTCTCTGTAAATGATAATTTGTACAGGTAAAAGCAGAGAAAATCACATCTATAAACCTATAATGAGTTAATCATTATTTTCCTTTAAATTAGGTAGAAGAATTGCAAAGGAAAAGAACAAAAAATATATACATATATACAAGAAATATATATATATATAGATAAATAGATCTAAATTCTTATTGTAAAATGCAGTTTCCCCTTTCCTTATTTAGATTTAATTTTTTGAGAAATTTGAATTAAAATAATAAGAAAAAAATTCTACTTTCAAAGAGTCAATCTAATAAAATTAGAAGTTTTCCAAAGTACATTTTGCATAATAATCATAACTATTTTATAGTAGAGAAAAATAGTAAGGTATTTAAATTATCCAGCTATTTCTTCATTTTATTAACTTTTTTTTTTCCTTTTTAAAAATAGTATAGTAACAATTTGTCTCTATTTTTTTGAGCAAGTCTGTTTAATTCTTTTAGACTCATTTTTACTTATTTATTGAGTGGTAATTAAACCAAGTAAGTATCTTCCACATATATATATATATATGATATTTATAATATGCACATTTCTGTTTAAAAATACATACACATACAAGTCTATGAGTGGGGCAAGGAAGAATCAATTAGTGCAATAATGTCAATATTAGTAATAAAGAATAATAACTATCCTCTATAAAGGGGCAGGTTTCCCTGGTTAGCTCAAATGGTAAAGAATCTGCCTAATGCAGGAAACCTGGGTTCCATCCCTGGGCTGGGAACATCCCCTGGAGAAGGGCATGGCAATCCATTGCAGTAGTCTTGTCTGGAGACTTACATAGGCAGAGGAGCCTGATGGGCTACAGTCCGTGGAATCACAAAGAATCCGACACGATTGAACGACTAACACTACTCCTCTCTCTATAAATAGGATCAAGATTCACCTGTAGTTCTTAAATCTTTGTTTATCAGTACCAAAATCTGCAACTGGAGCCATACAGCCACCACCTATACACTTTTCTCAGTTTTGTTGTAATTGTAGACATGCAGGTAATGTTATTGGCAATGACCTAAATTCTCGTATTTAAGGTTTACAGTAATTAGAGATTGTACTGCCCGTAATTTAAAGCTTATATAAATGACATACAGATTGCTTTACATGAAGGGCTTTTTGGACAAGATAATCTGCAAGCCTTCTCCTATGTATAAACTTATGTATTCTATATTTTAATATAGGTTTGAACAAATGAAAGTTTTATGAAAAATAAATCAGAGAGGCACTTAGTCTAGTTCTGATCTTATCACATACTTGATAAATATTAATAGAATCTAGATGCTATTAGCATTTCATCTAATACTGATGAATTAGTATTTCATCTAATTCTAATGAATTTCATCAAATTTAAAGATAGTCTTTGAATTTGAATTTGGTAGGTAGATTATAAAAACATATTGATTAGAAGATAATATTCCATTAAATAATCTAAAATAATATAGGAGAAAATACAGGTTGAGTTTAAATATAAAGAGTTTCTGATTAGTAAATATTCTGTTTTTAAAGATGAAATAATAGTGTGGAAATTTAAAAAGTCTTTTGGTTTTAAGTGAATTATCCAAATTTATTACATTTAAATACCTCTATCATATTAATTATACTTTTTACTTCTATGAAAGTGAAAATGTTTGTTGTTCAGTTGTGTCCAACTCTTTGCTACCCCATGGACTAGAGCCAGCCAGACTCCTCTGTCCATGGAATTCTCTAAACAAGAATACGGGAGTGGGTTGCTAGGCCCGTCTCCAGATGTTCCTGACCCAGGGATCAAATCTGAGTCTCCTGCATTGCAGACAGATTCTTCAATGTCTGAGCTAGGGAATATACTGCTATTGAAATGGCACTCAGGTTCAGTGTATTTTTGCTTGAAATGAAAGGAATAGTGTCAGCAGTTTTAGACAGCTTTGCTTGCATGATTTTGCATAATCACATATCCTATAGGTATATAAAATCTTTCTGAAGAAAAACAAGACATGAAAGTTTTTGTACTATTGGGGCTTCCCTGGTGGCTCAGACAGTACAGAATTTGTCTGCAGTGCAGGAGACCCAAGTTTGGTCTCTTGGTGGGGAAGATCCCCTAGAGAAGGGAATGGCAACCCACTCCAGTATTATTGCCTGGAGAATTCCATGGACAGAGGAGTCTGACAGGCTGCAGTCCATGGGGTTGCAAAGAGTCAGACACAACTGAGAAACTAAGTTTCACTTTTTGTATTATTATGTGTCAAAACATCTGGCAAAATAACATACATACAAAAAAAAAAAAGAAAAAAGTTTTACAATTGTTGAAGGGTATTAATCAGAAAACCGAACTGTAGAACATACATCGATAGAAAGCTGAAATGGAAAACATCATTTTAGATGTATTTTTACCTCAAATATAAGCCTACAAAGAGACATGCTGTATATCTACATTAGCCCACTGGTCGACCTTTATGGACCAACCCAGTACTTTCCATGTAACCGAACCAAGCTAACAGATATTTAAAAATCTTAAAATAAAATACAACCACTCATATTTCATCCTAGGCTTTATGATTTCACAGGACTCCTTTCTAATTTGATTAGTGCTTTTCATTTATTGGAATTTATACCTGAAAAGGCAGATTTTTTCCCCTCCTCAGGTGAGATTTCATCTTAGTTTAGAAAAAATAAAAACTTCTTTACAAACTTTTGGTTATTCTGGCTAGATGACACACATAATTAAAAAATATTTAACATCAATCACTCAGCAAAGGTGTACATAAGTTTGTTTTTCTTCTTTTATTTAAGACTGACCTAGATATTAATTATAACAATGTCAAAATTATATATGTGATTTTGAAATAATATTCAATTAAATATCAAAGTTTGAAAATCAATCTTATGTTTTTCAGTGTTTTTATTAGAAATATGATTTGAGTCAGCTTTTACTATCTCATTAATAAATCTAACCTTACATATAAATATAGCTAAATGTAGTGACCTTTACAGATAAAAATATTGCATAATAACAAAAGGCACTTAAAATTATGGGCAGCCTGAAAGAATGAAATGATTAGTTTCAGTTTTTAGGACTAATCATGCCATGTGGAATACAGCTAAAATAACATGAAAAAGAATTAGAATATTGTTGATATGCTGCCAGGTTATTTATCTTAATACATTTACTTAATCTTTCTGAATCCAAGGTTCCTAATTAACAGAATGTTGATTTAAAATTCTATTTCTCATGCCTATCACATGAAGTTGTTTCAATGATCAAATGAGACTATCAAAAGAAATTTGTCAAATGCAAGCATTTTTTGTTATTATGCAAAATAATGCAAGCAAAACTTTCTAAAACTGCTGACACTGTTCTTTTCATTTTAGGCAAAAATACACTGAATCTGAGTGCCATTTGAATGGCAGTTGAGTAAAGGTAAAGATTGGTTGAAATTCAGTGGAATAATTGTTCTCCATAATCATCTTAAATATCAGTTACAAAATAGCAGGAAATGTTAAGAAACACAACTGAAAATCATTAGAAGTGAGTTAGCTAACACTAATTAGTAGTTTCATTTATAGCTCTTATCTTGAAAGAGATCACATCTCATAACTGTATGTCTGTAATAACTACCTTAGCAAAAAATAAAAACAACTTACTTTACATGAATTAGCATATACCTACCGACTCCAGACATTTCAGGAACACTGGCAGTGTACAAGTCTTTTGTGAATTTTGGTTCATTGTCATTGATATCATGAATTTTAATTATAAATTCAGATTCAGGCTCCACCTGCCGCCCGGTCTTTCTGTCTATAGCCTTGGCACGAAGAACGTAAAGGGACTTTTCTTCTCTGTCTAGTTTCTTTGCTGCATGAATATCTCCTGTGTTTTCATCTATGACGAACAGACTGCCAGCCCCATCTCCTGTTAGTATGTATTTTAAATTTCCATCTCCTTTATCTTGGTCAGTGTGAAGCTTCAGGGAGGTAGAAAGGAAGAGTCTATAAATATATGCATTGTTATTACAGAAAAAATAATTTTGGCAAATATCAATTTATCTCCACATAACATCACTAGAACAATGATTGAGGTGGTTATCTTAATTTTCACTGTGGAGAGATTAAACATTTTAATTTTATCATTCTCAAAAACACACATATATTAATTTGAAATAAAGTAAAATGTATCTTCAAAACACAGTGCTCATACAATATTTTTTTTAATTGAATACCACTAAGATTTAAATGCCTGGCATATTAACAAGAAAATAATCTATTTGTCTAGATCTCAAGTGTAAAATATTAATATACTCTTGATTACACTTAAAATCACTGAACTCAAAGAGATAATGTGAGGAATTTCAAATCTTATTATGATAAAGTTAGGCTATATGACATAATTTTAAATGATTTAAATTCTCTCAGTATAATATTGCTTCCAGATACACAGGCTCTGTCATCAGAGACTGACCAGAGATAGAATATTAATCTTAACCTCACAGATTTTTCTCTATATGGCTTTAGAAGAGTACTTTTTCTACCAGAATGTTCTCATTTTTTGGAAATTGACAAATTTTAAGGACATTTGAAATTTCAAGGGATATAAAACTCACAGACCTTTTCCATTGGCCATCTTAATAATCTTATGTGTCTTCATTCTATTCTTTCCCATCTTAAAAATAAACTTCTTAGTATAGATGGTTTTTCATCAAGTGTTTAAAACAGACACATGAATCATGTATCAATATTTACAGAAACTTTCAGTAGGAAAAATTCCTAATGGTTTTCCAAAAGTGAGTTAGTCTCTCAGTCGGGTCCAACTCTGAGAGCCCAAGGACTGTGACCCAAAGCCTGTCAGGCTCTTCTGTCCGTGGAATTCTCCAGGCAAGGATACCGGAGTGGGTAGCCATTCCCTTCTCCAGAGGGTGTTCTGGACCCAGCGATCAGACCCAGATCTTCTGCATTACAGGTGGATTCTTTACCATCTGAGCCACAGGGAAACAATGGTTTTTCAAACCTAACACTACTCTGTACCTTGAGTAATTTTCAGCCTATCCCCTGCTCTATTGTCCTCCATCATTTAGTGTGCAATTCCCAGCACATTCTGATTCCACCTATCTTTGGTATCTTATTCCATCTTTGAACTATTTGAGCACCTGAATCTATTTTTATGGTAGCAAAAATTACAGACTTGGGATTCATACTTTACTCCTTCTTTACTTTTAAGCCCAACATTAAAATAAATATATGCAGACTTTTCTTCTCTGAATTATCTCCCCGCCTATTCATCTGTCTCCATCTCTATGGCTACCACCCTGCACTGGTCTTATCTGGACCAATGCCGCAGTCTTCGGATTGATGACTACTTCCCTCTCATTCTACTCCAAACAATTTTCTGTACTAAAGAAGTTGATTTTTCTACATCACAAATGTAGTCATACTACTTTGTAGCAAAAAAATCTCCAACCAGGTACAGTACATAAGAAATATGAATCTAAAATCTTAGAAATCAGGCTTAGTCTAATGCAAATTTCTGTTATATTAGGCAAATTTTCTGTATGTATGTGTATGTGTGTGTTTAGTCTAAGGCACTTCTATTAAAAGGGGATAATATTCTTTTATAATAATCTTTACTTTTATTGTTATTCTATTTGCTTGGACTCTATAGCCTTATTTATGCATTAATCATAATCTTGTTCTCATCTCCAGATGTGCTTGTCACCTTAATCCACTTTGCTATACATTCTATACATATCAATTGCTTTGTTTTGCCTTGTTTTGTTTTCTTCATTTCTCAGATGGCTTGTTCCAGCTTTTATACCTGATGCTTGCAGATGTTTCTCTCACCCTTTAACACCTTTCCTCTTCTCTGCATTTTCCCCTAGTTAAATGTTTATCAAATTTCATTTATAATTTTTATTCTTAGGGATGCTTTCCTTAACTCTCTGTTCTAAAGAGTCTAGTCTAGACAGGTAAGACACTTTGTGCTTAATCGCTCAGTCGTGTCCAACTCTTTGCAGCCCCATGGATTGTAGCCCATCATTCTTCTGTCCATCGGGATTCTCCAGGCAAGAAACTAGAGTGGGTTGCCATGCCCTCCTCCAGGAGATCATCCCAACCCAGGGATCAAATCCAGGTCTCCTGAATTGCAGGTAGATTTCTTACTGTCTGAGCCAGCAGGGCAGCCCAATACACATTTATACACAGCAAAAAACAAATTTGAGATATTGTTCAATTATCAATATTGTCAAATATATTCTCAGGCTGAAACAAAGGTAACCCAGGGATAATGCTACAATTTAAATTTCCACAATTGAAAATTGTGGAATATTAAATACAGTAGTGTAAATATTGTGCACTAGGTCAGGGACCCCATCCCATGTTTATATTATGGAAATTATTAATAAGTAGCCAAAATAAAAAGCAGGAACAGGTTTATAGTATAAACTTTCAGTAGAAATTTTACATATGTATATACAAGTGAAAATTAATTTTGATTTTTCTAAATTCTTCCCACTATTTTCCATACATTTAACATAAATAGAATAATACTATAATAAATATTGTGTTATACCTTTATTTTTTGCATTTAATAAATGTTTAACATTCTGTTGTGGTTATTAAAATGTGTAGGAAAATGAACCTGTATCTATCACACTGAATTATATATGAATCTAAATCTTAGATTCAATCATTTATGGAAACAATTTACTCTTCAAAGATTTTATACTCATTCAAAATATTTTGAAGTCTAGAAAACCATTTAAGTTGGATAGAAGCTATATATATTTTTATAAGATACTATATTCAATTTTTAAATTTTCAAGGAAAATTCTGTATTAGATCATGCTGTTTGGACTACCAAAGGGAAATTAAAATATTCACGGAAATACAAAACTTTCAGAATATGTATTTTGTCTGAAAATATTAAAATTTAGTTACAAAATAAATATTTGCAATAAAACATAATATTATTTTAGTCATTCATATATTGAAATCATTACATTCAATGATGTAATAAATCACTGAAATAATTTTATTATTCTATTCCTACCTGTTCTAATCCCTGTTCCAATATTTCATAATATTCCTTATTCTGTTAATTTAAAATTCCACTTTAAAAGAATTATTTTACACAAAATCAAACACATTTTAATGGCTTTAATTCACAATTTCATTTTAAAAATGAAAATTTTCAAAAGTTATTCTCTGGTGAAATATAACAGAAACAAAAGCCACTAAATTAAGTTTTTCTTTATGTACATTATTAATTTTTCATTATATATTTAGAATTGATATAAATCAATATTAAAATTTATTCTACCATAGCTTAAATATAAATGACAAAAATAAACTTCAAAATTAGCATTTTTAGGATCATGACAAAATAGAAAATTTAAAAATATTTTTTTATCTATTATAAAGCAAAGCCAACATAAAATGCCTTAAGAAATGAGTGCCAAATGTAATTATTTTCTCCAGACATCAACAAACCAAGTAGTCCTCACTTCTTCATCATACCTTTCTTGCCTCTTCTAGACTTGAATAAATACACTGAAAGCAAAATAAATTGTGGATAAATATCTCAAATGCTTTTTTTTCCAAACAGTATTAGTTTTTCTCTGCTACAATATTTTTTACTTTCAAAAATTTGAAAAAATTAAACATGCACATGCAAAATAGGCTAAAATTTTAGACTGATAATTACTTTTATAAATCAATTTAAATATTTGGTTTAACATAATTCTGAATGTATCTATGAGGATACTTCTGGAAGACATTAACAACTCAATCTGTAAACGGACTAAAGTAGATTGTCCTTTCCTTTTTTTTTTTTTTGGTTGTCCTTTCCTAAGTGGTGTCCTCATCTAAGGCTGAATAAGGGACAATTACTGTTTCTGTGTGTTGTCTTCTATTCAGATTGGAAGTTACACCATTGATTTTGGTTTTCAAGTATTTGGAACTGGACTTAAACCAGTACATCAACATTCTAAGTCTCCAGTTTGCCAACTGCAAATCTTAGGACTTTTCAGGCTCCATAATCATGGGAGCCAATTTTTACATATATATGTTTATATGATAATATACTACAAATACATATTTGTCTATAATAATATATATATGTTACATATATATATATATATATAATATTTCCAGAGAAAGAATTGCTGCTACTGCTAAGTCGCTTCAGTCATGTCCAACTCTGTGCAACCCCATAGATGGCAGCCCACCAGGCTCCCCCATCCCTGGGATTTTCCAGGCAAGAATACTGGAGTGGGTTGCTATTTCCTTCTCCAATGCATGAAAGTGAAAAGTGAAAGTGAAGTCACTCTTAGCCACCCCATGGACTGCAGCCTACCAGGCTCCTCCATCCATGGGATTTCCCAGTCAAGAGTACTTGAGTGGGGTGCCATTGCCTTCTCCATATATACATTATGTATATATAAATTGTATTTTATGTAAATAAAATCTTTATTTGTCTGGGTTTTCCTGAGGAAAATAAAGGGAGAATAGTCTTAAGGGAGATTGGAATGTTAGACTAGCTTTGTTATTTAACATCTACTCACCCACACTGAAAGGGTACAGAAAACATATCTTTCATCACTATTGTGGGATACAAACCTATGAGGTAGCCCAGTCATCCTTGAAGAGCTTTGTTATCACTGTTTTCTGTGATACAATGGACCTGCTATCACTGAACTGGGAAACCTAAGTGCTGTGGGAGTAATTGGATCCCAGAGTGACAGAGGTTAAGCGCACTCACCTGGCAAAAGATAGGTGGCAGGATTATCGTAGTGGTCAGCTGAGTCAAACAGCAGAATAGTTTGACTCATATAGATCTATGGCATTGGTTAACTGATTACAATGTTCCTAAAAGTGGATAGGAGGGCTACTAAATTCACACTTAACCTATAAAAGCCAAAAAGTTCAAGGTCAAGAGAGCAAAGCACCAACATGAATCATAAAAACAATCAGTCAGTTCCAGGCTTGAGCCAACTTACAGACCCAGAATCCCTTGAATAAAAGGATGCCAAGTCTCCTTGAGGAAGGATCCCAGTATAAACCAAACATTTCTTATTCTTTCTCCAAGTCTTCCCAAAAAAAAACCCTATGCCTTTTTTTTTAAGGAGAACTGTACACTGGAGATGGAGAAGGCAATGGCACCCCACTCCAGTACTTTGCCTGGAAAATCCCATGGACAGAGGAGCCTGCTAGGCTGCAGTCCATGGGGTTACTAAGAGTCGGACATGACTGAGCGACTTCACTTTCACTTTTCACTTTCATGCATTGGAGAAGGAAATGGAAACCCACTCCAGTGTTCTTGCCTGGAGAATCCCAGGGATGGGGGAGCCTGGTGGCTGCCGTCTATGGGGTCACACAGAGTTGGACATGACTGAAGTGACTTAGCAGCAGCAGTGCACTGGGGAAAAGGAAATAACTGAACAGTTTGGTATTATTAGACATTGAACTGATATCAACTCCCGGAGAAGCAAAGTATCAGTGTGATCTGCCAACCCGAATAGAGGAGTATGAAACTCGGGTGACCAATAGAGTTTTGACTGCAGTCCATCTCATACTGTACCGCATGTGTCCCCAAACCCATATTGTGGTAAATAACACATTGTCACTTCTGGGCCATCCTATAACCAAAAAAATAGCACAGTGGGTTAGTGGGCCTCTTCATATTTTGGAGGCAACATATTCCTCATTTGGGTGTTCTCTCCAAATCCATTTACCAAGTCACCTGAAAAACTGCTGGCTTTGACTGTGATAGGTCTGGGCTGGTTTGCAAGCTACTCCATCACTTTGGCCATATAACCCTATAGATCCAGAAGTTCTTACAGTAGCAATGGCAGGTAGAGATTTTGGTTGGAGCCTGTGAGAGGTGAATTGCATTACAGACCCTCCTGATTTTGGAACAAGGCCCTGCCATCCTCTGTGGATAACTAGTCTCCTTTTGATAAAAACCTCTTGGCTTACTACAGAGGCTTACAAACTAATTTCTTAACCCATGGAGTACCAAGTGACCATGCAGTCCGAGATGCTCTTCACAAACTGTGTGTTATCTGACCTATCGAGCCATAAAGGTAAGCGTGCATGACAGCATTCTATCCTCAAATGGAACTGGTTCATATGTGATCAGGCCTGGACATACCCCCAAAACTCAAGTAAAAGGACAGAAAGAAGTGACCAAAATGCCCATGGTCCCCACTTCTGCTATACTGACTTCTCTACCCGGCCTGCATTTATAGCCTCATAAGTTCCTTCTTCAGGTGACAGAAGAAAGAACTCAGAATAATACAACATTTTGAAGCAAAGTTTGCAAAATCAAAGCAAATTCACTTATAATCACCTTTCCTTTAAAAATTAAAAATAAAGGTCTTTAATTGTTTGCTCACTTAATTTTTGTTGAAAGTGCTTCTAAATGCAAAAGTAGGCCATATTGACCAACTCTTATAAATAATCCTTATACATCCTTAAAATTATATTTGGAATTTTCTAACATTCTGCTCAAACTTTAGTGAGGAAAGCCAAAGAGCTCTTCCTGAGAGTTGCTAAAAAATAATTAATAAGAATTACAATATATCTCTGATATTTTAATAATGTTAAAATACATCTTCAAAAACAGTACATTGTGTGTCAGTTTTAACAGTGTCTTTTCACATATTTCTTTCAGATAAAACAACTTTTTAAATTTACTTATATTAAGTATTGGCTTCATAACTTTATGTTAATATCCAGTTCTATAGTAAATAAAACCTAAATAGAAAGCCACTGATATGCAATATATTTACACCATAAAGATTTCTAGCTTAACCTAAAATACATTAGTTGGACTTATACTCTCATAGTAAGCAAGTAAAAATCTGGACAAAATATATGAAGTTTCTGATTATAAGAACTGAAGAGCAGAGGGGAAGCAACAGAATAAGATATAAATTCACTCTAGCATTTGTTTGGGAAGAGCTTTATTGTAGGGATGTGTAGCCTGTGTACAGAGATTAGCAATACTGCGGAAAAAACAGAGATCAGAATCCAGGGCTGCTATTGTGGCATAAATTTCATGGAGAGGATACAAAGAGGAGAGAACCAGAGAACCACAGAAGGGCCTTACCAAGGTAACTTTGTAAGATTCCTGCTAAAATTTATAGTAGAATCTTAATCTGTACATATACAGGGAGGAAGGCCCAGAAAAAGACACTTGTGGGAATCTAAGATTTTAACAGATAATGTCAGCCACTGCAAAGAATGGGAAGAGATAGGAGTTTGGACACAACTAGAATAATTCATCTTAAGTGAGTATCTTGGGCATTAAGACTTGAGAAAACCCATGCCTCAGGAGAAAGGAATGTGTTCTATGAATAAAAAAGTACATTCTAAGAAGAAAAGACTAACATAGACCCATTCAAATAGTTTCTAGAATCAAAACAACAAGACACTGTATTATCTATAATACCCACAATATAGTAACTTAAATTAATTAGTAAAGTAAAAAGAAAATTATGTATATATATATATATATATATACACACACACACACATAATATTACATGGATAGATAGATATAAATAGATAGATAGTGGCTTTCCAATTGGCTCAGCAGTAAAGAATCCACTGCCAAGCAGGAGAAGCAGGTTTGGTCCCTGGGTCAGGAAGATCCCCAGAAGAAAGAAATGGCAATCCATTCTAATATTCTTTTTTTTAATCCATGATAGTTTTTTTTTTAATTTTATTTTATTTTTAAACTTCACATAATTGTTTTAGTTTTGCCAAATATCAAAATGAATCTGCCACAGGTATACATGTGTTCCCCATCCTGAACCCTCCTCCCTCCTCCCTCCCCATACCATCCCTCTGGGTCGCCCCAGTGCACCAGCCCCAAGCATCCAGTATCGTGCATCGAACCTGGACTGGCAACTCGTTTATACATGATATTTTACATGTTTCAATGCCATTCTCCCAAATCTTCCCACCCTCTCCCTCTCCCACAGAATCCATAAGACTGTTCTATACATCAGTGTCTCTTTATTCTTATCTGCGAACTCCCATGGACAGAGGATCCTGGCAGGTTATGATCCATGAGGTGGCAAAGAGTCGGACATGACTGAGGAGATGAGCAACAACAAAATCAGGAGAAAAATGTTATATATACATACACATATATATGTGTGTCTGTTTGTATCTCCATCTCAATGGAAGAAAACAACTCAGACATGGAAACTAACAAAAGTATATGTACTTAGAGAACCAATTAATATACATGTAGTTAAAAAGAGAGGAAAAAGTATGGCAGAGAATAATTTTTAAAAGAGATAATGGTGATCATTCTCCAAGTTAGTGATGGGCATTGATCCATATATCCAATTTCAGTGAATTTCAATGAAAATAATTACAAAAAATGTAAACGGGGGCACACGAAGGTTAATCAATGAAAACTAAGTTTTAGAAAATAAATTGATGTTTCTTAATTTTTATGATTTCCTCTTTAGTTATTGAGAAGTGTATTATTAATTTGCAAATGTTTTCTTATTATTTTTATCACTTTTAATCTCATTCTATTGTGAATAAAGAGATCTTTAAAGCATCCAAAAAAATAAACATATGCTCAGGGAATTAGAATTATTGAAATGCAAAATTGTTGAGTAAAATAACTTTCCAAAATAAAGAAATAATAACATTTCAGAGAAAAATGCTGAGAGAACTGACTATAATAGGACTTTCATTGCAAAAAATACTAAGTGGATATCGTTAGGCTGTATAGAAATAATACTAGGTTGAATCCTTGACATAAGAAATGAGGAGCCTTGGAAAGGGAAAAACATTTGGTAAATCTGAGACTTTAGACATATTCCTTAAAAATAATTGATTGTTTAAATCTAGGATAATAGCAATGTATTATGAGGTTTCTGCTGCTGCTGCTAAGTCGCTTCAGTAGTGTCTGACTCTGTGCGACCCCATAGATGGCAGCCCACCAGGCTTCCCCATCCCTGGGATTCTCCAGGCAAGAACACTGGAGTGGGTTGCCATTTCCTTCTCCAATGTATGAAAGTGAAAAGTGAAAGTGAAATCGCTCAGTCATGTCCAACTCTAGCGACCCCATGGACTGCAGTCTACCAGGTTCCTCCATCCATGGGATTTTCCAGGCAAGAGTACTGGAGTGGGGTACCATTGCCTTCTCCATGAGGTTTCTACAGCACAGTAAAAATAAATTATATAGAAATAATCGCCTAGTGTGTAAAAAGTAACTGGAATTGCACTTTTACAAAGTTATAATGTTTTGTAATAAGGGCATCATATTCTATTTGGATATAAATTAAGGATGGATACTTATCTTTATCTTTTAATTGTTCTATAATCCTTAGCACAACCACTAAATAATATAAGAAGATGAGGCTGAAAATATCAGAGTGAAATTTAAACTATAGGGGAGAAAAAAGGGGAAAAAGAGACAGGAACACTGTTTCATAAACAAAGACAAGAAACAAAGAAGGAGTTAAAAAAAAGAATAAGTAGGACAAATATAATACAAATAGATCATAACATATTAATAGACTAAAACCTCAAGTAATAAAGAGATTATGAGAATCCACTAAAAAATACTTAACTATTCATATATTCCAACAGCCATGATTTCAATTTAATAGTACAAATACATTTAAAGTAAAAAATAAAGACATAAGAAATAATAATTTTAGGAGTATATGTGGGGCTATATTAATACCAAACAAAATAAAGTTTGAGAGATGATAAAGAGGAATATTTTATAATGATAAAAGGGAATTATCTTAAAAATATGTAACAATAACTATTGTGAATGGAACTAAAAGAAATTTTAGAACTACACAAAGGTGAAAGTCTCTCAGTCATGTCTGACCCTTTGTGACCCCATGGACTATACAGTCCATGGAATTATCCAGGCCAGAATACTGGAGTGGGTAACCATGGCCTTCTCCAGGGGATGGTCCCAACCCAGAGATTGAAACTAGGTCTCCCGCATTGCAGGAGGATTCTTTACCAGCTCAGCCACCAGAAAAGTTCAAAATACATGAAGTGCATTTCATAAAACTTAAAGTAGTAGACAAATTGAAATCACAGTTGAATTTTATTATGGGAATGATCAAATTTTATTTCTTCTATATATAATCGAAATTATGACATTTTAGAGTAGATGATCCCATTGAGTCATTATGCTGTCCACATATAATTAAAACAGCAAATAACAATTTAGGCACAAAGAATAGGTAGGTTCACTTAATGCTGTACACTCATATTAATACAGAAAGTTCCCTACATACAAACAAGTTCTATTCAGACTGTGTTCTTAAGTCCTTCAAGGAGGTGAAACATGAGTCCCACCCTTTAAATGTTGATAGAACATAGTGGCTTTCTCCCAAGAACACACTAAGGAAAGGGAAAAAAATAGAGTATCTTTACAGAGGAGACACTGTACAAACACTAAGTCAACTAAGTTAACATTGACAGTAATACATCATTTTGAAAGTAATACCCTTGACATGATGTGATGAAATGGCACTTTACCCCACTTTACGCCTGTGGTCTTTTTCCCCAAACCATAGTCCTAGTATAATCTTGAAAAAGAATATGAAATAAATCCTATTAGAGGAACATATTACTAAAGACATAACATGGACTCCTCAAATCTTTGGAGGTAATAAAAAATGAAAAGAATCTGAGAAACAATCACACAACATAGAGAAGCCTAAGGAATATGAGGACTAAATGCAGTGTGGAAAAGATAAAAGATACTAGGTAAAAAGTTCAGTTCAGTTAAGTAGCTCAGTCGTGTCTGACTCTTTGCAACCTCATGAACTGCAGCACGCCAGGCCTCCCTGTCCATCACCAACTCCCGGAGTTCACTCAAACTCATGTCCATTGAGTCAGTGATGCCATCCAGCCATCTCATCCTCTGTCATCCCTTTCTCCTTCTGCCCCCAATTCCTCCCAGCATCAGAGTCTTTTCCAATGAGTCAACTCTTCGCATGAGGTCGCCAAAGTACTGGAGTTTCAGCTTTAGCATCAGTCCTTCCAAAGAGATCCCAGGACTGATCTCCTTCAGAATGGACTGGTTGGATCTCCTTGCAGTCCAAGGGACTCTCAAGAGCCTTCTCCAGCACCACAGTTCAAAAGCATCAATTCTTCAGGGCTCCAAATAAAATGTAGACTTTAGTCAATAATAATTTGTCCATATTGGTTCATTAATTGTAGGAACTATGCTATAGGAGTGTAAGAGGTTAATAAAGGAGAAACTGGATGTAAGGTATTTGTGAACTAACTGCTGTATCTTTGTATATTTCCTGTAAATTAAAAACATATTCTAAAAATATTGCAGGAAGTCCCCTACGTATGAACCTTCAAGTTGTGAACTTTCAAAGATGAGAACCATTGATTCTATACATGTAAAGCATGAGTGAAATTGTAGCTTGTCTTCCATCTCCTATTGCTGATGATCCTTCAGCTCTACAATCTCTCAACTGCTTTCCCTCCTCCTGTCAGTAACTCTTCTTGCCTGTTCATTCAAAGTCACTCCTGTTTGCCAGCTATTGTACTGCACTGCTGTACTTTTCAGTACAGTACAGTATAGTACTGTAGGATTAAAAAATGTTTTATTTATCTTTGTGTTTCTTGTGTATTACTTATGTGAAAAGTATTATAAGCCTACATTGTACAGTACTATGAAATAAGGGGGCTTCCCGGATGGCTCAGCGGTAAAGAATCCTCTTGCCAATGCAGAAGGCACCAGAAATGCTGGTTCAGTTCCAAGATCCCCTGCAGGAGGAAATGGCAACATGCTCTGGTATTTTTACCTGGAGAACTCTATAGACAGAGGAGTCTGGCAGGCGACAGTCAATGGGGTCGCAAAGAGTTGGACATGACTGAGTGACTGAGCAGGCATTCATGCACTATGAAACTAGCTGCATCTATATGCAGTTTATTCTGATATATTATATATATATATATATATATATATATATATATACTTGGAGCCATGAAATTAAAAGATGCGTTCTCCTTGGAAGAAAACATAGACAACCTAGACAGCATATTAAAAACTAGAGACATTACTTCACTAACAAAAATCTGTCTAGTCAAAGCTATGGTTTTTCCAGTAGTTATGTAGAGATGTGTGGGCTGAATCGTAAAGAAGGCTGAGTGTTGAAGAATTGATGCTTTTGAACTGTGGTGTTGGAGAAGACTCTTGAGAGTCCCTTGGACTGCAATGGACATGAGTTTGAGGAAGCTCTGGGAGTTGGTGATGGACAGGGAGGCCTGGCGTGCTGCAGTTCATGGAGTCGCAAAAAAAATTGGACATGACTGAGAGACTGAACAATACTTGGATATTTTAAAATACTAATTTTAGCACTTAAAGAACAGAAAAACAAATACTAGTAAAGATATAAAACATTTGGACAGTGCTATTTACCAAATCACTAGCAATAATATTTTCCTAGAACAAAATCTAATATGTGCATAATATACATTTTTCAAGTGCACGTGGGGTATTCATCACATTTTGCTATGTACTACTGTGATGAGCTAGAATTAACCAACATCCCACAGTCTATTTATGTATAATCTGTATTATATGATTCCTTCCCCTTCTCTGTATAATGTGGGCTTGCAAGGTGGTGCTAGTGGTAAAGAATGCAGGAAACATGAGAGACTAGGGTTCAGTCTTTCACTTGGGAATTTCCCCTGGAGTAGGAAATGGCTGCTGCTTCTACTGCTGCTGCTAAGTTGCTTCAGTCGTGTCCAACTCTGTGCGACCCCATGGACGGTAGCCCACCAGGCTCCCCCATCCCTGGGATTCTCCAGGCAAGAACACTGGAGTGGGTTGCCAGTTCCTTCTCCAATGCATGAAAGTGAAAAGTGAAAGTGAAGTTGCTTAGTTGTATCCGACTCTTCACTACCCCACGGACTGCAACCTACCAGGCTCCTCCATCCATGGGATTTTCCAGGCAAGAGTACTGGAGTGGGGTGCTATAGTATTCTTGTCTGGAAAATTCCATGGACAGAGGAGCCTGGCAGGCTACAGTCTATGGGACCAAAAGGAGTTGTAAATATAATATACAGAGGCAATACTATCCATATCAAAATTCCAATAAGTATTTTTAATAACAAATTGACAACTAAATTTAAAATAAACATGAGAATGCAAAAAACGTAGAGTAGCCTAGACAATTTTGAAAACAAAAGCAAAGAGAACTTATGTTACTATATTGCAAGATTTCCTACCTAACTGTGATAATGAAACCAGTGAGGCATTAGAAAGACTAATAAGAACTATAGAAAATGTGGAAGTAAACTCACAGAGATAGTCATTTGAATTTAAAAAAAGGTGTCAATGCAATTTCATTGTGAAAGTATTTTCAATACATCCTGCTGTAGCAACTTGGTTATCATTATTTTAAAAAGATAAGAAACACCATCTATATATCACATCATCCATAATAATTAATTTGAGATAAAGACATAAAAGAACTATACAAAAAAGATCTTGATGACCAGATAACCACAAGGTATGATTACTCACCTAGAGCCAGACATCTTAGAGTGCAAAATTAAGTGGGCCTTTGGAAGCAACACTACGAACAAAGCTACTGGAGATGATGGGATTTCAGTTTAGCTGTTACAAATTTTAGAAGTGGATGCTGTTAAAGTGCTGTGCTCAATACGCCAACAAACGTGAAAAACTCAGCAGTGTCCACAGGACCAGAAAAGACCATTTTCATTTCAATCCCAAAGAAGAGGGATGCTAAAGATACTCAAACTACTGTACAATTGCACTCATTTCACATGCTGGCAAGGTAAAGCTTAAAATATTCCACGCTAGGCTTCAGTTCAGTTCAGTCAATTCAGTAGCTCTGCATGTCTGACTCTTTGTGACCCCATGCACTGCAGCACGGCAGGCTTCCCTGTCCATCACCAACTCCCAGAGTTTACACAAAATCATGTCCTTTGAGTTGGT
>NW_011494690.1:792368-793522 GCF_000754665.1 Bison bison bison | reverse complement strand
GTTTGCGCAAATTCATGTCCTTTGAGTTGGTTATGCCATGTAACCATCTCATCCTCTGACATCCCCTTCTCTTCTTGCCTTCAATCTTTCCAGGCATCAGGGTCTTTTCAAATGAGTCAGTTCTTTGCAATTAGGTGGCTAGAGTATTGCAGTTTCAGCTTCAGCATGAGACATTCCAATGAATAGTCAGAACTGTTTTCCTTTAGGATTGACTGGTTGGATCTCCTTGCTGTCCAAGAGACTCTCAAGGTTCTCCAACATCACAGTTCAAAGGCATCAATTCTTTGGCACTCAGCTTTCTTTATAATCCAACTCTCACATCCATACATGACTACTGGAAAAAGCATAGCTTTGACCAGACAGACTTTGACTTTGTTGGCAAAGTAATGTCTCTGCTTTTTAATACGCTGTCTAGGTTGGTCACAGCTTTTCTTCCAAGGAGCAAGCGTCTTTAAATTTCATGGCTGCAGTCACCATCTGCAGTGATTTTGGAGCCCAAAAAGTAAAGTCTGCCACTGTTTGCACTGTTTCCCCATCTATTTGCCATGAAGTGATGGGACCAGATGCCATGATCTTCGTTTTCTGAATGTTGAGTTTTAAACCAACTTTTTCACTCTCCTCTTTCACTTTCATCAAGAGGCTCTTTAGTTCTTCTTCGCTTTCTGCCATAAGGGTGGTATCATCTGCATATCTGAAATTATTGATATTCCTCCCAGCAATCTTGATTCCAGCTTGTGTTTTATCCAGGTCAGCGTTTCTCATGATGTACTCTGCATATAAGTTCAATAAGCAGAGTGACAATATACAGCCTTGACATACTCCTTTCCCGATTTGGAGCCAGTTTGCTGTTCCATGTCTAGTTATAATTGTTGCTTCCTGATCTGCATACAGATTTCTCAAGAGGCAGGTCAGGTGGTCTGATATTCCCATATCTTTCAGAATTTTCCACAGTTTATTGTGATCCAATATCAATAACCTCAGATATGCAGATGACACCACCCTTATGGCAGAAAGTGAAGAGGAACTCAAAAGCCTCTTGATGAAGGTGAAAGAGGAGAGTGAAAAAGTTGGTTTAAAACTCAACATTCAGAAAACAAAGATCATGGGATCTGGTCCCATCACTTCATGGGAAATAGATGGGGAAATAGTGAAAA
>NW_011494690.1:771459-792097 GCF_000754665.1 Bison bison bison | reverse complement strand
TACTTTGGGCACCTCATGCAAAGAGTTGACTCATTGGAAAAGCCTCTGATGCTGGGAGGGATTGGGGGCAGGAGGAGAAGGGGATGACAGAGGATGAGATGGCTGGATGGCATCACTGACTCAATGGACATGAGTCTGAGTGAACTCCAAGAGTTGGTGATGGACAGGGAGGCCTGGCGTGCTGCGATTCATGGGGTCACAAAGAGTTGGACATGACTGAGCAATTGAAGTGAACTAAACTGAACACAGTCAAAGGCTTTGGCATAGTCAATAAAGCAGAAGTAGATGTTTTTCTGGAACTTTCATGCTTTTTTGATAATCCAACAGATATTGACAATTTGGTCTCTGGTTCCTCTGCTTTTTCTAAATCCAGCTTGAACATCTGGAAGCACACTGTTCACGTACTTCTGAAGCCTGGCTTGGAGAATTTTGAGCATTACTTTGCTAGCGTGTGAGATGAGTACAATTGTGCGGTAGTGTGAACACTGTTTGGCATTGCCTTTCTTTGGGATTGGAATGAAAACTGACCTTTTCCAGTCCTGTCACCACTGCTGAGTTTTCCAAATTTGCTGGCATACTGAGTGTAGCACTTTCACAGCATCATCTTTTAGGTTTTGAAATATCTCAACTGGAATCCCATTACTCTCACTAGCTTTGTTCATTGTGATGCTTCTTAAGGCCCACTTAACTTCACTTTCTAAGATGTCTGACTCTGGGTGAGTAATCACACCATTGTGATTATCTGGGTCATGTAGATCTTTTTCGTATAGCTCTTCTTTGTATTCTTGCTGCCTCTTCTTGATATCTTCTGCTTCTGTTAGGTTCATACCATTCTGTCCTTTACTGTGCCCATCTTTGCATGAAATTTCCCCTTGGTAACTCTAATTTTCTTGAAGAGAAGCTTGGCTTCAACAGTACATGAACTGAGAATCTCCAGACATTCAAGCTGACTGCAGAAAAGGCAGATGAACCAGAGATAAAATTGCCAACATCCACTGGATCATAGGTGAACCAAGAGGTTTCCAGAAAAACATCAACTTCTGCTTTACTGAATATCCTAAAGCCTTCAGCTCTGTGTTTACAACAAACTGCAGAAAATTCTTAACAAGATGGTAATACAAGACCACCTTATCTGCCTTCTGAAAAATCTGTATGGAGATCAAGAATCAACAGTTAGGACCAGACATGGAATGATGGACTGTTTTCCAATTGGAAAGCAGTACATCAAGGCTGTATACTGTCACCCTGCTTATTTAACTTATATCCAAAGTACCTCATGCCAAATGCTGGGCCAGATGAAGCACAAGATGGAATCAAGATTGCCAGGAGAAATATCAGGTATATCAGTTATGCAGATGATACCACCTTTATGGTAGAAAGCAAAGAGGAACTGAAAAGTCTCATGATGAAAGTGAAAGAGGTGTATGAAAACCCTGGCTTAAGACTCAACATTCAGAAAACTAAGATCATGGCATCTGGCCCCATCACTTCATGGCAAATGCCTCTGGCAACAAGGGAAACACTGACAGACTTTATTTTCTTGGGCTCCAAAATCACTGCAGATGGTGAGTGCAGCCATGAAATTTAAAGACGCTTGCTCCTTGGAAGAAAAGCTTTGACAAACCTAGACAATACATTAAAAAGTAAAGACATTACTTTGCCAACTAAGGTCTGTATCAAAGCTATGGTTTTCCCAGTAGTCATGTATGGCTATGAGAGTTGGACCATAATTCCAAGGAATTGATGTGGTGTTGAGCTGTGGTGTTGGAGAAGACTCTTGAGTGTTCCTTGGACTACAAGATCAAACCAGTAAATCCTAAAGGAAATCAATCCTGAATATTCATTGAAGGACTGATGCTGAAGCTGAAGCTCCAATTTTGGCCACCTGATGAGAAGAGTTGATTCATTAGAAAAGACTCTGATGCTGGGAAAGACTGAAGGCAGGAGGAGAAGGGATTACAGAGGAGGAGATGGATGCATGGCATCATCAACTCAATGGACATGAGTTTGAGCAGTCTCCAGGAGATGGTGAAGGATAGGGAAGTCTGGCTTGCTGCACTCCATGGGGTTGCAAAGAGTCAGACATGACTGTGCACTGAACAGCAACACAGACATGAATGTGATAAATGGAACAACAAAAGAAGCATATTGGAAAAAGAAACCATGGCTTTATGACACAAGGTAGGCAAATATTTCTTATAAAGAAACAATAGACCTCACCAATAAAGAAAATAAAACAATAGTTTTTATTTAGTAGATGCTAAAATATAGTCATCAAAAGACAATTTATTTTGATGTTGTATGGTTAAGTGCATACACATTAACTATGGTTTTGTTTTCTTGGAGAACTGTCCTTTTTTATCATTAAGTATTGTTCCTATTTATTCCTGATAAGAATATTGATCTGATATTTGCTGTGATTGAAATTGATATAGATAATTCAAAGTTTGATTACTACTAGCTTGGAATATATGTGTCTCTTCACTTTAAACTTTTTGTATACTTATATTTAAAGTGAGTTCATTTTAAACAACATCTAGTGATATTTTGTATTTATTAATCATTCTCTATCACTGGTATATTTAAGTCATTCAAACTTAGAAGTTTTATTGATATAGTTTGTTTAATATTTACCATATTCACAATTATTTCTATTCATATCCCTGGTTCTTTGTTTATTTTCTTATATGTTTAATCTTTTTCTGCCCTTTCTGGTTATATTGAATATTTTCTATATTTTCTCTCAACTCTGGAGAAATAAATTATAATCCTTTAAAAAAGAGAGATAAAGGAAGTTTAAATTCATATTACTCAGTGAAACAAGCTAGTCTGAAAAGATTACACACTATATGATTTAAATCTATTTTATTCTGTGAAAAGGCAAAACTTTAGAAATAAAAATACATCAGAGGTGCCAGGGTCTCAGGAAAGTAAGGGATGAATTGTGGAAGCACGTGGGATTTTCAAATTCCACTGCTTTGTATGTCAAGAGTCTTCCCAGGTGGCGCTAGCGGCAAAGAACCTGACTGCCAGTGCAGGAGACATAACAGATATGGGTTCTGTATCTGGGTAAGGAAGATCCACTGGAGGAGGGCATGGCAACCCACTCCATTATTCTTGCCAGGAGAATCCTATAGACAGAGGAACTTGGCAGGCTACAGTCCATGGTGTCACAAAGAGTCAGACATACTGCAGCGACTTAGCAAGCACAGCACACACTCTGTATGACACAGTAATGGTGGATTCTTGGATCCACCTGTCAAAACCTATAGAGCTGTATGGTACAAAGAGTTAACTAATCTAAACGATGGGCTTTAGTTATATACAATGTTACAATATTTGTTACGTCAATTTTAACAAATGTGTGACACTATTGCATGATGTTAATAATAAGGTAAGCTATATGGAGTGAATGGAGAGGGAACTCTTTTTGATCCATTTTCAGTAAACACAAAAACTACTTTAAAAAATAAATTATTTTAATTAAAAACAAAACAACAAATACAAAGTCATAAAAAATCAATGTAAAGAAAATAAAAATCAAGCTATAGACTGGAATAAAATATCTGCAGAATTACATACTTTAGGAAAGATCTCATCTCTATAAAATGAAATACTAGAAATTAATAAACAAAAGACAAAGAATCTAACCAATACAAAATGGATAAAAGAACAACAGGCATTTCATAAAAGTAGTTGCTTGAACAGTTAAACATAAAAATATTTTCAACAATGTTATTCTTCATCAAAATGCTTCAATCTTGAACGCTTAATACTAAAATATTCCACAACACCTGAAATTGAAAGCTATATTGACAAAGACAAGCTATGCAAAGCATTATCCATAATGAAGGGTAACTTATTTTATCAATCTGATAAACTAATTTTGCAGCTTTTAATAGAGTCAATTACATAGTTACCCAAAGACAGTATATGCACTCCTTGATATGTACCTGTGTATGATAATGTGTACTTAAACATTTGTTTAAAATTTTTATATTGTATTCTTCATATTTATTTTATTTTATCAAATTGTTCAAAGATATTTTATTCAACATAATCTGATCATTAATAGGAGAATTGATAACAAATTACGTATATCCGTAAAATTGAACAGCACTCGGCATTTAACTACAAGATGCTGATGCATTCAGAAACATATATGAAATGCAAATATAGTACAGTAACTAAAAAATGTCAAATATGCAAATGAAACATACAAATGAACATCTTGTATGAATGCATTTATATAAAGTTCAAAATTAGGCAAAACTTACTTATGGTGATAGTAAATCAAAGTATCAGTAGGTTGATTGGAAAGATCAAAGTGGCACTTCCAGAAATGATAAGAACTCTATACTTTGTTCTGAGAAGTGGTCACAAATGTATATGTGTGTGTGTGTGTGTGTGAGAGAGAGAGTACATGTAAACATATATGACATCACCAAGCTGTTAAGAATAGACAGTTGTTCCTATGTCTAACAGTTTTCTTTTCATTGTATGTAAATTGTGACTTAAAATCACTATAAAATGGTGTTCTTTAAACAAAACTGACAGAAAACAGAAGCTCAAGAAGACAATGGAATGCTGGGGCAGTGCTCTAGTTAGATTTATGTGCTGTGCTTAGTCATTCAGTTGTGTCTGACTCTTTGTGATGCCATGGACTGCAGCACACCAGGCTTCTCTGTCCATGGGGATTTTCTGGGCAAGAATACTGGAGTGGGTTGCTATGCCTTCCTCCAGGGGATCTTCCCAACCCAGGGATCGAACCTAGGTTTCCCACATTGCAGGTGAATTCTTTACCAACGGAGGCACCAGGGAAGCCTAGTTAGATTTATAGAGCTAGTTATTTTGATTCATGAAATGAAAGGACATGTCAGGACTCAGTCAATCCCTGATAGGCTGAGAGATAACAAATTCACGTAGCTCCTACAAAATGTCTCATATGTCCATAACTTCATCCAATATCAACTAAAAAGGAAGTGATTGAACATGGTTGTGGCTGAAGTTTCCAAAAATGAAGACTTATAGCTAATACCACACAACCTCTACTGGTAGCCCTAAGGGTTAAAAATATGAGTTATGCAGGCCTGACACCAGTTATTATTTAAGTTTTTCTAATCATGTAACAGACATACATCAGAGAATACAAGTCAAGTATTAGAACAGCAATTTTCCGTCAATGTGGCCTATATGGGTGTATTTCTTCTCTTCAAGCTACACAATTTTTACACTGTTATTACTATACTGAAAGAGTCAAGGAGACATTTTATGAATCTATCAAAATACATATAACATGCAGAGATTTTCTCTAATCAATAGGCAATAGAAACACTTGTTATTAAAAACAGGTGGCTAAAAAGATTATGGTTTGTCTTAATCATTCAAATGAACATGTCCTAACTTTGAGTATGAGAAGAAGTAATGCAAGATCCTTACTGAAATTGTTTGTAGAATCTAGCGGTAGGAATTGAAGAGTAGGGACATGCAATTATAAAACACTCCAACTTTTCATCTAAGAAAAATTTTTCTTCCATTACTCCTCCAGTGATGCCAGACCCATTTTAAAATATTGAATGTCTAAAGAATGCCTAAGATCTGATTTTGATGTTATTGAATTTACTGCACATATTTCTAAAGGTATTTTGGGATCAGTCATAATATCAACTCTTGTGGCCCAATTACGACAACCTATGAATGCAGTTCTATTACCAAGTAGCAAGGCTTGGCCTATATTCTCTACTTTTCAAATTCCTCATCTGCCTAGAGACAGGGATGAGAGTAACCAAGTGTTAATAAGACTTCTTTTGTCACCAGCTCTATAGGTCCATAAGGAAACCTACTAAGCTTAAAAAATCATTCTTAGGTGGAAAGAAAAGTGGTAAGTAGAAGCAGAAGACATAATAAATGAAAAGGTTTATCCATTAAAGGACTATAACACTAGAGAGTGATTCAAGTATGCAGTATCCAAATGAGCATCTCAGCACAGGGGAGGAATACTCTTAGTTATCCCCCTCCTGTCTAATGATGACCAAAGACAATAAGGGGAGAAACCTCAGGACTTGTTATCCCCACAGAAGAAAGACTGAACTCCTACTCATTCCTTTGTGGTAACAACATATATGGTGACTTGATAAGCACCAGCCCCATTGTTTCAAATATTATGTGGGTATGTTGGGATCTTGTTTGCAGAGTCTCAGTAGGATTGAAATAATAGCCCTAGAACATTGTCAGGATGATGAAAAAGTCTTTTTTTTTTTTAACACAAATAAGGCATTAGAAAAACTGTTTTCCAGAAGACCAGGAATGATTGGAAATTGGCCTTAAGAGAAAACAAAGCTCTAATTATATGGATTAATTTAATAATAACGTTAGCAAAGCTGCCAACAGTGGTGGCAGAGGGCTTATTCATTACAAGCACAGGGGATCAGATACAATCCCTGATGGGTTTAAAGGTCAGTGACTGTGTGGCTTAGCGAACCAAGCAAAGGAAGTTCAATTGTGTGAATGCTATATTAAACTTTAGGGAATAGTGGTTCATCAGAAAGAAGTGTGGTGTTAACCATTGTTTTCTAATAGCCTGAATATCACAACTAAAATAATTGCAAGATTCAATTCATTGGGTTTGAATAAACAGAGGAGCAAAACTGTGCCATCCCTATTAGATGTATATAAACTGTGTAAAACACTGACACCTGGACACTAACGTCCAAAACATTTTCCTATTATTGTTAAATTCCCAAACCAGGTGTATCCCAGAATTCACACCATAATGTTCTTCAGTTACCATCTCATCAAACGGTATGGTACATGGGGAAATTACCACATTAATCTCTATGACAAAGCTATACAAAGAACAAATGCTTCAAAAATAGATTTATAGAATTAAAACCAGACTTGTGTAAATGATAATTCTTCAGAATGAGAAAAGATTTTTATGATCTTAATTGAAGCCACCACTTAACAAAGACCTGTGAAAACTTTGTCCAGAAAAGGAAGTAAAGTTGACCTTATAAAAATTAAACATTGAATAAAGGCTTACATCATCATATATAAAAAACTCAAATGATTGTGTTCACTGAAGGATAAGAGTAATTGCACTGACAAAAAAGTTAAAACAACTCTGAAGACATATGATATTTAACAAGTTTTGCAAAGAAAATTCCTATTTATAATATAAGTTAAAAAATCTCATTCATTGTCATGTTAGTAAGATTAATCTTTGTAGAAAATATAACACAAAATGTAAGACAGAAAATAAAAATGTGTCTATAAAACATACAGTATGGAGATAATGACAGAGGACAGAAGATGACTAACAAATAGTTCACCTATAAAACGTTCTCTTTAATGAAGAAACACCCCTTAGGATGAAAGAACATGATCTAATCTCATTGCAAACATGCTAAGAATAGATATCCTAAAAACAAACTAATGGGGTTTAATGGGAGGAGAATACTTACCTTTAAAATGCTTTACTCGACTATACGTGGTTTAGGGTTGCCTTTGGTATTAAAGAATCTATGAATAATGAAACATACTCTCTGGAAAATATCATGTAAGCTCTATAAGTATAAAATGGAAATGCTTCATAACCTAATTGCACCATGATTTATAAAGCAAGTGACTGTGCTTTTTACCTTGACCTATTCTTGAGAAGTGGGCTTGAGATGCATCTTTTAGGGATCTTGGAATCTTCACTAAGTGCCCTGCACCTTTCCATCTGTATTTTAGCATAGATTGTGTGGTGTCCTTAAAACCATCAGGAAAGCTTACTTCCTGTTGGGCAATATCTCTGATCTGACAATTCCCTATCTTAGCTTAGAAAGAGAAGGCAATCATTTGTCATTTCTTAATCAGTGACATCCCAAGGTTGTTCTCACAGATTCCATTTTTATTGATTCAAATATACCTACAAAACTTTCATCTTCAATGAATAGGTTCAATTAAAAAGAAAGAAAGAAAACAATTCCCCTTAAGACTAATGTTCAGGGAATTAACCCCAAATGTGCCCATTTCTTAAGGAATGAACAGATTAAGGAAAGAATAATCAAAGTTGAACAGTAAGGCAGTTTTCAAAATAATAAACTAAATTATGTAATTAGGAAGTGTGCTAAATAATTGATATTCTATGCAGTATCTATACACTACCTGCAGTCGATTCTTCATATTAACTTCAGTGTAACCTCAGTGTTTATAGAAACGTTTATAATTCTGCCACATATTTCCTCATTTTTACTGAAAAACATTAAAGTTCATACTCAGTAATATATCAAACATTCTTCCTTAGAAAACCTAATGAGACAGTAATTTGACACATATAGGCATTATATAGTTTTGATTCTATTATTGCAGATTAAATTTTAAAATTTGACCATCATTCTATTAAATTTTTTCTCTATTATACTTCAAAAATATTTGTAAAAGAAAACTTAGGTACCAGTGCACTGCAAGTGTGCTCATAAAGGATTTTCTTCTAGAAATTGCCATGGATACTACCTGAAAGAATTTGTCATTATAATAAAAATGTCCATATCCCTGTTTTCTATTTATATTTTCTCCTGAAGTAGTTTACCTATTTGAATGTCTTTACATACCAATTTATGCAAATGGTATCACATGTGATATCTCCATGCTAAATTTTCCACTATCTTTTCAAACCTAGCATTGAAATGACTGCCTTTCATACCCATCAGTGTGACAAATAGGCCATGTAAAACTTTATATGGCCCCATAGGAATTGTCTGTTTCTCTCTGAGTTATTCCCTCCTCATCCCCTCACTTTGCCTTTTCCAGTAGACTCCATTGTGGTCAATAGTGCAGCGGATCATCACAAAGGTATTTCCTCTCTTTTTCTCTTCCCCTTCATTCAATCTGTCTTAGTCCTATGGTGACATTTTTTTTTTTTTCTTCTGTTAACATCTTAGTTCTGACCACTGCTGTTGATCATCTGTAGTATTTCAGTGAATCGTTAATCAGTCTTTTTGAATCTCCTTCTCCTTTAGAACCCATGTTCCACACAACAACCAGACCAATTATTTTCAAAATAGAAGCAGTTATATGAAAATCACTTGGTTAGAGCACATTCATGTCTTTTCATCTTTTGATTGTGCTAAATTACACATACACACACACACACAAATAAAGGCAAAAGGTTACCATGGCTTTCAAGAACCCACGTGGCCTTGCTCTTTCTATCTCTCCAGATTTATCCAGGCATTATTTTCCTCCTTGCTCACTGTAACCGTACTTTCTTTATTCACCTTGGATCTCAATATAATTGAGCACAACCCCTTCAATTTGGAGTGACAGATGAATTACTGTGTCCAAGGTCATGCTAACATTTTACTGCAGAATGTTATTTAAGCCACAATTTATTGACTCTTCATCATTGTTCACTCCTCTTACAAGTATGTACATTTCAATTAACAACAACACTTTCCATGACTTCCTTCATTTCTGATTAATTAACAATTTTGAACATTAATTCTCACCCTAACTAGACTTAGAGAAATTTAGAGCTGAGAAGTTTAGAGCTTTTGTCTTTTTGGTAACTACCTAATTTTTCCCATTCTTGGAAAATTAAATCGCCACTCTTTGGATCTTAAAAACCCACCTTCTGAGGTGAAGGTAGATAATTTTAATGTTATAAAGAATAATGAATGATAAGTTTTAAATTATAATAACTTAAGCAAAGGTTCATGAAATCAAATGCTGACTGTATTATGTATGTCATTATAAACTTCAAATTAAGTAACAAATTACAATGGGCTGTTAGAACATTACCATAACAAACGTTAAACAGTTGTGAGGGCTTCCCATGTGGTGCTGGTGGTAAAGAATCTAACTTTCAATGCAGGAGACACAGGAGATGCGAGTTTGATCCCTGGGTTGGGAGGATCCCCTGGAAAAGGAAATGGCAACGCACTCCACTATCCTTTCCTGGAGAACCCCATGGACAGAGGTGCCTAGTTTGCTACAGTCCATAGGGTCTCAGAGTCAGACACAACTGAAGGGACTTAGCATGCATGCAAACAGTCATTGTAAACTAAAACCAAACATCAGTAGTCTATCATTCAACTATTCTGTTCTGTTGCTGCTTTAACCATTTACCATAGTCTTAATGACATGAAGTAACACAAATTAATTATCTTCCAATTCTTACAGTTCTCTTAGTCAAAAGTCTAAAAGGTCTAGCTAGGTTAAAATCAAGATCCCATCAAGACTGCATTCCTTCCTAGAACATATAAGGGAGAATCCATTTTCTTGAGTTTTTAAGTTTCTTTTGCTTGCTTGATTCCTTGGCTTACAAGCTTTTCCTTCATCTTCAAAACTGGCAATGGCAAGTCAAATTATTTTCACATGGTATCTCTCTGAACTTTCTTTTGTGGTTGCATCCCTCTCTTTCTTTGTCCTTCCCTCTCCCTCTGACTATCAGAAGGATTCAAATTTTCTTTTGCCATATACTGTACAAAAATCACAGATTCTCAGTATTAGAATATAGGCAAATTTGGGACCATCATTCTACTTATCACATATTTTCAGGTACAGTTTATTACACTAATTATTCTACTGTATTATATGTATATATATTATAGTATATATCTACTATATACATATCTATTATATTATATCCTACTATATTAGTAAATATACTATTTATATATCATACACTAAGCTGCACTAAGCATCAGTAGAGTGTAGTGGTTCTAAATATGTTCCTGAGAGGCAGACAGACTGGACCCAAATCCTAGGTCTGCAAATTGGTATTGTGTGACCTTAGTAAGTGACTTAACATCTCCATCTCCATAAAATCATCCTAATACCAGCAATCACTTTTAGAATTGAGGAATAAATTCATTAAAATGTAGGAAACTTAGAAAAGTTCTTAGACCATGGTTAGTGCTCAATGAAATATTAGACGTAATCATAGGCTTAATTCAATGAAGTTGTCCTTCCATGTCCTTTTTTTAATTTATCTGAATACATTTAATTAACTTTTTATTCTTAATGCATAGTTTTAATATGCCCTTAAAATACTATAGTGGGATAAATTGAGTAATTTCTGTATATCTGATTCTTAAATTTCATTAATTTGTCCTTCAAAAATATCCTTTTATTTAATTGAATTTTAATATAACTTTTACATATATTTAGTGGATTTTAATATCAAATATAAAATTTTAAAAGGAGTAAACTTCTCTTTGAAATTTGTAATCAGGTTTGCTGTAGGAGTGATATTGAGAACATTTTATATAGCATTGATGAGAAACTTTTACATATAAATGAGAAATGGTTCTTTAAATTTTTAAATATTTTTATTGAAATATTTATAATGTTATGCCCATCTCTGTGGTACAGCAAAGTGAATCAGTTACACACATATAGATTTTTTAAAATATATTTTATACATTTTTATTGTGGTTTATCACAGGATATTGAATAGAGTTCCCTGTGTTATCCATCCTGTTTGCATTTACTAATCCCAAACTCCCAGTCCTTCCCTCTTCCGCCTGCCTCCCCAGTGGCAACTACAAGCTTGTTCTCTATGTCTGTGAGTCTGTTGCTATTTGAAAAAATGGTCTTAAAAACATGTTGGGAGTAATAAAGTCAACTTATTTTTGTTGTCAAATTGATATTCCCATAAATATTTGAAATTACCTAAATATATATTTTTGGTGGCAAATTTAATGCACAAATAATAGGCATGCTGAAGATTTCATGCTATACAAATTTATGCTTTCTCTACTTAAAATAAATTAATACATTCTGACACCTCTTATATTTTAAACAAAATACATTATTTTACATGTAAATTCTATTTAAAGATTGTCTCAAAGTCATTTGGCTTCCCTAGTGATTCAGTTGGTAAAGAATCTGCCTGAAATGCAGGAGACCTGGGCTTGATCCCTGGGTTAGATCACCTGGAGAAGGAAATGGCAACTCACTCCAGTATTCTTGCCTGGAGAATTCCATGGACAGAGAGGCTGGCAGGCATGGGTAGTCCATGCGATGGCAAATAGGACATGACTGAGAGCCTAGACTGAGACACTAACTTTCTTTTCACTTTCAAAGTCATTGAGACATTGAGTTTAAAAAGATAGATTACAGAAGCAAATTTAGTTTCTCATTCTTTCTCACAAGCCAAATGAAATATGAAAAAAAATACTCAAGTGAATGAATTTAGAGTAATATTGAGAACAAAGATGAATGCATTAGTTAATTCTAGCCAAGTCCTAGAGCAGAGCAAATAAGTGAGATTTACTAACATGATTCTGTAAAAAAAAAAAGAGACCCAAAGCTCAGAAAAACAAAAAGAACACTCTAGTGAGGAATGGAGAAGCTTGTTTAATTTTTGTTTCATATATATATATATATATATATATATACACACACACACACACACACACTAAACCCTGCGATTAACAGAAAAGTGAAAATGAGAAGGTTGAATATTGAAGAACTTAATTAAATAATATTTTAGGCAATGGTATCATTGATTGGTTGATTTTAGTTACTCTTCTTCCCTAACCAACATGGGGGAAAGAGGCAGTTTACCTTTAGAATGAAACAAGAGATCTAAACAAGAGATTGAAACAAGGCTTTCTAAAAAAATCAGAATGATATCTTACACTACTCTCCCTTGATTATTTAAGGAAGCAATGATCTCCTTGTTTGCCCTTATGATTCCCACAAGTGCCTCCTGAGATAAAGCCTGTTATTCTGTAGAGATCTTTCACATGCACAGAGGGAAAGTCACCTACAAATTCAGGAATAGTGGCTATAATAATATACATGGATGTGAACAAACAAAAATGCTAAGTTTGAAGAAAACTGGTGACTTCAAAGTAAGCAAATAAAGATGAGAAAACTGTACTCAGGAGATACTGTATCAGTACAGTGAAAACAAATTCACTTTTTAAAAATCTAAATTGTATGTTTATTGTATCAGAACTTACATACACACTAGTAAAATATTTTACTATGAAAGTAGAACAATTAGAAATCCGGAAGTTATCTATTTAATGAGAACCTATGCAAAAATATTAATAAGAGTGACTGGACAAAAGTATGGGCAAAATAGCATGGTGCCAAAAATTAACTCAAGATTGATCAATGGCTTGAGTTTAAGAGCTAAAAATATAAAACTCTTAGATGAAAACATAGAAGTAAATCTCCATTACCTTGGATTTGTTTGTGGACCCTTATACAGGACACCCTTACAAGCAAAAAAAGAAGACTTAGATAAATTGAATCTCATAGGTAAATAAAAATAAGCAAACATAAGCTGTTGTGCATCAAAAGACACTATAAGAAAAGTAAAAAAAAAGTAGCCTACATAATAGGAGCTTATGTTTTTCAAAACATATATTTGAGAGGTGTCCAGTATTCAGACTATGTAAAGAATTCTTGTACCTTAATACCAAAAGACGATACAATTAAAAATTGGGTAAAAGACTTGAACAAATTTTTAAATCAAAGATGATGTATGGAAGACCAACAAAATATGAAAAAGTTTTTGTAACATCCATAAGTTAAAAATATAATTTACCGTATGCCCAGAATTTTCACTCCTAATGGTATATCCTCCCAAACTGAAAGCACATATTGAAACAAATACTTGTACCTAAATGTTCATAGCAGCACTATTTACAATAGCAAAAAGTGGAACCGGATTCATTACTGGATGAATGGATAAACAAGATGGGGTATATTCATATAATGGAATATCACTCAATTAGAAAAAGAAATTTAAACGGATCTCGTCTACAGTGTGGTTGAACCTCAGAATTATTATTCCAAATTAAAGAAGCCAGAAATAAAAGATGACATCGTATAGATTCCATTTATATGAGGTATCCAGAACAGGTTAGTGGTTGACAGGGCTGGAGGTGTGGGACTAGGCAGTGACTGCTTCATGAATATAGGGTTTATATGGAGGGTAATACAATCGTTTTGAAACTAAATAGGAATTATGGTTGCACACTGAAGATGAAATAAATTCCATTGAATTATATACTTCAAAATGATTGATTTTCATATTCACAATATTTCCAAAATGTTCTAAAAGTGATAAAGTGATAAAACATAAGAATTAGGATCCTTTTACTTTTGATTTTCTTTCTCCTCTGTTATCATTAAATTTTATACCACTACATTAAGAAAAGGTATCCTAAATGCTTCCAGTGAGATCACCTGCTCAGGTATGTTCTCATCAACAACTTTGGACACTGAAAGATAAAGGAGTGATTGATGCTGCTCATGTTCCAGTTGAAGTTATTTTGAAAATAAATTATATACACAGTAAAGGTATTAAACAGAGGATAAAATCAAGAAAATTCATTCATAGACACAGAGTTTACCTTCCGTATGTCATTATAAAACAATTAAAAAGTTTAGACATCACATTAGACTTTCCAATTGATAATATAGTTATGTGAGGCTTTATGTTGAGAAAGATATTGATGCATCTTTGTCAGTATAAAGAAGACAACCAATTACTTCAAAAAAAATAAAAGTAAGTTTATGGAGAGTATTAGTAGTTCAATTACGAAACAGACTGAAACTAAAAGGTAGCATGATTTTAATGACTAGTACATATTAAGAGAGGTTTCCCTGGTAGTTCAGTTGGTAAAGAATATGCCTGCAATGCAGGAGACCCTGGTTCAATTCCTGGGTCGGGGAATTTTAAGAGAAGGAAATTCACATGATCTTGAAACTTTAAAATTTATTCATTTGTTCTTTAGGTGACATATATTTTCAAACATATAGCTCCAGTTTTAAACTGGGTATCAGCTGATATCGTTTGATCTTTTGAAATTTTAGATAAGACTTCACTGGCCCCTTTTAATGTCTTCCGGAAATGCAAAGTCCTCTCCATTTAACTGAACACTTTTATCAAAGATGCCTATATTCTTTCACTTTTACTCTTTCCCTCTTGTGTGTCTTCCAGATAATCCCATGTATAACACTTTGAAGTAAGGAAAGAGAAAAATTAAATAAGAAAAAAATTTAATCCACTTAATTTCAACCCAAGCTAATTAATGAGCCAACCAATATAACTGAAACAGAAAACCAAATTCTGTTTGCGGAGCTGAATAAAGAATTGCACAAACTCTCAAACACACAGAGAAAGTTTATTTTAGAGGATAGAGATACAAAACTCCCAGCATAGACACTGAGAGGGGGTGAAATACCTGCAAGAGCAGTAATAAAAACAGTTTATATCTTTATAGAATTGATCTGTTCGTTTTTGTTTGGCTCAGAGCCCTATGTACGTAATTTCTGACCAAGCAGTTAAATATCACAACATCCAGTTTGTCATTTTTATGGCTTCTTTGGGTTCCCAGTTTCTCAGTTTCTCCAGACATTGAGTGTCAGCCCTCAACCCTTTCTCAAGACCCCAGACCATTATTTAGGGACCTGCTGCTGCTAAGTCGCTTCAGTCGTGTCCGACTCTGTGCGACCCCATAGACGGCAGCCCACCAGGCTCCCCCATCCCTGGGATTCTCCGGGCAAGAACACTGGAGTGGGTTGCCATTTCCTTCTCCAATGCATGAAAGTGAAAAGTGAAGTCGCTTAGTCGTGTCCAACTCTTCACAACCGCATGGACTACAGCCCACCAGGCTCCTCCGTCCATGGGATTTTCCAGGCAAGAGTACTGGAGTGGGTTGCCATTGCCTTCTCCATTTAGTGACCAGATGTATACTTAAAAGTTAATGATCCACCTTGAATTTTCCTCCTTGATAAATTGGACAGCAGTTACTGATTGTTTTGTCCCGGATCTGGATGTTTTATGATCCTCAGACCAGCACGGCATTCCTCTGAATGCCTAGATTGGTTGGAGCAACAAGTATAGCGTTAGGCTAATGGAGTAAAACGCTTATGTGAGAAAATGAGGTGAAATTAAAAAAAAAAAAAAAAAAGAACTGAGGGCTCCAACCTTACACTGACTGCCTAATAATTCTACCTCATAACTACTAACAAATCCATGCATAATTTTAACTTTGTTGTAGAAGATTATATTTATTGCATGGAAGACCTAGCACAGAGTCACTCTGACCACTATACAGAAATTTAGTACTATGCGTTCATTATCTTAGAGTTCCTTTTGCTATCAAATGTAAGCTTTTGTTATGAGCTTTTATTGACCTTTCATCGAAGCAGTTAGCCTTCTGTCATTAGTAGTCTCCTTACCTCTGTGCTCTTCTGTTGTACTATTCACCAAAATGAGCAAAAAACTCCCAAACTTTCCTATTTCTAAATATTTTACTCCATATCTAATCTGTTTAACAATTTTTTCTAAACAAGAATTATTTTCTTACTATAAAGAACCCTCATAAAAACTAACTCAATATGTTTCTACAAAAAAAACTGTTCTTTTTAAACAAGTTAATCTGCAGTGATTTCATGAAAGCATAAAAATAAAAATTTACCAATGTTATTATTTACAAATATAATCACTATGAGATATTGATGATATCTGAATAAGAATTGATGATAACTCAGTAAATCATATTAGAATTGATCATTTACAACTATCAGTAGTAATATAATCTACAGCATTTTGACTTTTGTCCTTTTAAAGAAATAGTGCTTATTTTGCCTAGAGGAAAACGAGCATACAATAGAACTCAAATAATTTAAATCCCTTTGTAGGATAGCAGCTAATTGAGCTTCTGGCTCCAGTCCCCTTTGGAGTGCTCTCTGTTGGACTATTTTAAGTCTATTTTGGAGAAATCACTTATGTCTTAGACCCCCTCAAAATATATACAGAAAATAAGTCTTAAGTACAAAGGCAGTGAATGTCAGTTCTGTCTTTTCTGGTTTGTGGTGACGACAACTATTCATTGCTGATATTTGAACCAAAACAGAGCATTACAGACTAACTATTACTTATAGATTGCTGCAAAGATGTGACATTAACACCAAATCAATCATCACTCAGTCATTCAATCAATAGCAACCATTAGCCTTCTTACAAATGTTTCTGAAATAGAGAAACTGAGGAACTTTTACTTCATTTATTGTATATATTATCCTACAGTGATGGACACAAATGCAAATTGAACTTTACCATGTATCATTTGATCATTACTGCATGTTGGTAATTACTCCTTTTAAAAATGATACAGTATTTCACTGGACATTATGAAGTGATCCCTAGAGATCACTGGAACATATATATATATATATATATATACACACACACATATATATATACATTCCAGGTATCTTTTTAGGCATTAGGAACCCAACAATGAAATACATGAATGAAAATGCCTACTGAAGGGAACTTAGTTACTAGTAAAGATAAATCATGAAACAGTGAATGATACTCAAATATGTATTCTAAACTACACCCAGCCTTTTAAATATCTATACTATTTCTTATATTCTTCTTTTATTTTTTCACTACATGCAAATTATAGACACTCTGTCTAGTCAAGGCTATGGTTTTTCCAGTGGTCACATATGGATGTGAGAATTGGACTGTGAAGAAAGCTGAGCACCGAAGAATTGATACTTTTAAACTGTAGTGTTGGAGAAAACTCTTGAGAGTCCCTTGGACTGCAAGGAGGTCCAACCAGTCCATCCTAAAGAAGATCAGTCTTGGGTGTTCATTGGAAGGACTGATGCTGAAGCTGAAACCCCAGTACTTTGGCCACCTGATGCAAAGAGCTGACTCATTGGAAAACACCCTGATGCTGGGAGGGATTGGGGGCAGGAGGAGAAGGGGATGACAGAGGATGAGATGGCTGGATGGCATCACCGACTCGATGGACATGAGTCTGAGTGAACTCCAGGAGTTGGTGATGGACAGGGAGGTCTGGCGTGCTGCGATTCATGAGGTCGCAAAGAGACGGACACGACTGAGTGACTGAACTGAGCTGAACTGTGTGTCAGGAGCTGTGCAATACATTATATATGCAGAGATAAAGACATAAACATCAATTTAATGTATTTACATCTTAGTGTAATGTGAAACATACAAACAAAGGGAATATAAAATTATGTTACTGAAATTATATATAGAACTATGTTGAGGGAAGAGAGGGAAGATTTGAGGAAACCTTTTCTGGAATTGGTGATGTATGAGGTAATTATGAAATATGAATAGGAGTTATATCCAGTTAATGGCAAACAAAAGAGGTGGGAAATATTTCAGGACATTTAAAAAAGAACCAACCATTTACAAAACGCTGGAGGTATAGTTAGTTAGTTAAGTCGCTTAGTCGTGTCCGACTCTTTGTCACCTGTGGACTGTAGCCCACCAGGCTCCTCCATTCATGGGATTCTCCAGGCAAGAATACTGGAGTGGGTTGCCATTTCCTTCTCCAGGGGATCTTCCCAACCCAGGGATCGAACCCACGTCCTCCGCATTGCAGGCAGACACTTTAACCTCTGAGGCAAAAGGGAGGTATAAGAAGCATAATCTGATCTGAAGATAGTAAGGATTTTGGTATGATTAGGCAGTCCAACCTTTGGCAGGGGAAGTACCTAGAATTTAAAAAGAGTGATGGGGTCAAGTCTGGATAGGATCTCACATCAGGCAAAATTGGATACATGTTAGTACTTTTACTTACTATGAAATGAACATGTGATGATGATAAAGAATTAAGATAACCTGCAATGGCACCCCACTCCAGTACTCTTGCCTGGAAAATCCCATGGATGGAGGAGCCTGGTAGACTGCAGTCTGTGGGGTTGCTAGGAGTCAGACACGACTGTGTAACTTTCAAGTAGACAACCTGAGCTACTTCACTTTCACTTTTCACTTCCATGCATTGGAGAAGGAAATGGCAAGCCACTCCAGTGTTCTTGCCTGGAGAATCCCAGGGATGGGGGAGACTGGTGGGCTGTCGTCTTTGGGGTCGCACAGAGTCAAACACGACTGGAGCGACTTAGCAGCAGCAGCAGCAAATATAAAAACAAAGTGAATATAAAGATAACATCTGTCCTCACCTTATTGATATGAAATATAGTCTAATATATCAAAGGTATAAATATGCAATATTAACTAGAGCTGTCTGTCCTCCTAAAATTTCATCTCCCATACTTTTCTTTCCTTTTTTGTAATACTAAATAATTTATCTCAGATAGCTTCTCATATAATTTAAAGTAGTTCCATATACTCATTTTACATTGTGGGGAAATTGTTCATTCTTATGTAAGCAACGTTCAGTGAATGGATGTTCAGGTTGTTTTTATTGCCATTGGCTATTATATACAGTGGTATACTAAATGCAGATGTGCATATATCTTCAAATATTTCTGAGGTTGTATCTAATGGGTACATTTCTGGTGGGAGAATCACAGCATCAACTATTAACTACTATTTTGTCTTTTGCTATTTTTGGATACTGATAGCTGAAACACACTTCAAATCCCTTGCCAGGTCTCAAACTTTGTTATCTTTACAAGGCTCACTGGAGAACTATATTTAATAGTTGTTTAGATATTATTTTTATTATTGTGATTGAAGTGAATCTGTTCTTATGTTAATTGAACATAAAAGATTTTTGGATGATGATCATTTAAAATTTTTGAAATAACAGTGTGACAAATTAGGGCAAGGAAGTAAGCAAAAGCAGAGATTCCAACAATGTTGTGAAAAACATTGAGCTTTTTCTCTTGGGTATATGCTTCTGATATCTATGTCACTGGACTATATGAATTAAGTAAACATTCATTGTAAACCTTAGGTATCACACAGCATAGTGCTAGAACTAACAGATATCAATGCATAATTATAGAGTTCAATTATATTGTGTTAATACTTTAAAATTTAAAATTTCCTTTGCCTAATATATATTTTTCTTATTTATTTTAATTCACTTTTTCCTGTTTTATTAGCATATTTTAACACATATTTCCTGTTTTACTGACATCAAGAATCTTAGATTTATATTTTTCTTGTCTTCTATTGATGGGTGGGATACAAATGTATATACATATATATGTATGTGAACACTAAATACATATACATCTTTTTCAAGGTAAGTCATAGTCTCAACTTTCTTCATAACAAAACCCATTTTAAAATTTAAGTATTTCTAATAACACTCAATAATCTCAGATATGCAGATGACACCACCATTATGGCAGAAAGTGAAGAGGAACTAAAAAGCCTCTTAATGAAAGTGAAAGAGGAGAGTGAAAAATCTGGCTTAAAACTCAACATTCAGAAAACGAAGATCATGGCATCTGGTCCCATCACTTCATGGCAGATAGATGGGGAAACAGGGGAAATAGTGGCAGGCTTTATTTTTGGGGGCTCCAAAATCACTGCAGATGGTGACTGCAGCCATGAATATGACCAACCTAGATAGCATATTCAAAAGCAGAGACATTCCTTTGCGAACAAACGTCCGTCTTGTCAAGGCTATGGGTTTTCCAGTGGTCATGTATAGATGTGAGAGTTGGACTGTGAAGAAAGCTGAGCACTGAAGAATTGATGCTTTTGAACTGTGGTGTTGGAGGAGACTCTTGAGAGTCCCTTGGACTGCAAGGAGATCCAACCAGTCCATTCTGAAGGAGATCAGCCCTGGGTGTTCTTTGGAAGGAATGATGCTAAAGCTGAAACTCCAGTACTTGGGCCACCTCATGCAAAGAGTTGACTCATTGGAAAAAACTC
>NW_011494690.1:755035-771359 GCF_000754665.1 Bison bison bison | reverse complement strand
CTGAAACTCCAGTACTTTGGCCATCTCATGCGAAGAGTTGACTCATTGGAAAAGACTCTGATACTGGGAGGGATTGGGGGCAGGAGGAGAAGGGGACGACAGAGGATGAGATGGCTGGATGGCATCACCAACTCGATGGACATGAGTTTGAGTGAACTCCTGGAGATGGTGATGGACAGAGAGGCCTGGCATGCTGCAATTCATGGGGTCACAAAGAGTCAGACAAGACCTAGCGATTGAAGTGAACTGAACTGAATAACAGTCTGAATTTTTAAATTAAAATATAGTTAGTAAATCTTTAATTTTTAATATTTTAAGAAATGTCAGGTTTTTGCTTGAAAAGAAATGTCACAAAATTAAGCAGTCACTGACTTTTTCTTTATATGTATAATTGGAATTGTAGTTACTGACCTTTAATTACTGTTCAAACTTTTTCAAGTAGTCAGATGAGTAAGCAACCATAAGGCACATTATTTTACTGTAAAGAATAAGCATTATAGATTTATTTATAGTTCTTTTTTTTTAACAAATTACCAAACCTTAGAAATATATGAGAAAAAGGAAACTCACCACACACACACACACACACAATATACATGACATATGTGGTTTCACATGCCATGTAAATGATTTTTCCAATATTGTATTGCTTGGATATTTATGACTAAGCTTCATTGTTCAAGTTATACTGTATTTACTTGGCTTGTTAGCCTAAAATAAACAGAAAATAACTAAATCATTGCAATAACTCCAAAGCAGTATGACAGAATAATCGAGTACACTTTGAAGCTTTTTCATTAGTAATCTTCATTTTATGCATTCACTGAATTTTTCCATATATTTACATAGACTAAGCCTTATTTACTTCAGAAAAAAACTCACTTTTGCAAATTTGACCTTGTCTTGTATACCTGTATACATATAAATAAGATGATTTTTCTCATAAATGTTGCAAGTCCTACAGTAATTCAAATGTCTACTGTGAATATAATAAGAATGGTCCTGGGCTCTTCACATATAATTCAAATTGAATACCAACATAAACTTTCATTTCCTCTAAATTTTCTGATCCATAGCGAGGAAAAGAATGTTACCAAGTAAAAACCTCAAAAACTGCTTCTGACATAGAAGAGGCCATTCTTATCACAAATCACACATTTCAGCTACCTTTTATTCTATGAAATTCCTTGTGACATAAATGCAAACTCTGCTTCTTTTCAGGTTTACGCAAAGCTAAAAAGAGAGTCTCTATTTCTAGCCTTGACCGGAAAGTCAGAAAACAGAATGTGTACTCTATGATTCCAGCATTATTCACCGTAAAAATGGCCAAGATGAAGCACATAACCAGGAGTGAAATGACATGAGAGAAAATTAGGATTCATTCATCAGTCATATTATATCTCATAGAATACAAGTGAAGGTTATAGCCTTGAACACATCATTTTAAAGAAGCGATTTTTATACTCAGGGGAGTGTTAACTACAGCAATGCATTATCACTCTCACTATTTTATTCCAACTTTAGAGAAATACTTGTTTAGTAGGAACAACTTGAAACAGTATTATCCATTGTGCTCTCAGTGCATAAAATTCATTAAATGTAAAAACCCGTGCGTCAAAAAGAAAGGAGTTTAGATTGAATCATTGTCTTATATCATATTATTTGTATATGTTGCTAAATTCAACTACACACTTAAAATGCACTAACCACATAATTCATTTTAGATTATTTGCTTACAAAGTTTAATATATTTACAAATAAAGCTGTTCTTATTTCTCTAACACATGTGTGTGTTCATATGTACATACGCCTGTACTATATTAGGATCATTGAAATTGAAAAGTAATTATTTTTTTAACAGCCTGCACACAAATACATGCACACAGAAAGAAATACAATTGTTCTATGATTTTAAAAAATGCTATAAAATATACAATAATATCAAAGGGAAAACAGTAACTTCTACATGGCAGATGGGTAAATCAATCATAAAGAGTGATATCAAATATAGACCTTTTAAACTGAATAAGATGATAAGCAGGGAATACAATGGAGAGTATAAATAAATTGTGGAGGGATGAGTATTAAGTGGAAAACCCTAGTGGCTCAGTGGTAAAGAATTCACCAGCTAATGCAGGAAACAATCCCTGGATTGGGAAGATCCCCTGAAGAAGGAAACGGCAACCCACTCCAGTGTTCTTACCTGGGAAATCCCATGGACAGAAGAGCCCCGAGGGCTACAGTCCATGGGATTGCAAAAAAGTCAAAGTTGATTTAGCAATTAAACAACAACACAGTAGTGAATATTCAACTGTTAAGAGCTTTAAAAGAATGATGATCTCAACATGTGAGCATTTTTCCTAAGTAAGAACCATTTAAAATGTTTTGGAGAGGATAACATTGATACTCATAATTTAGAAAAAGTACTCTGATTAGGTATAGAAAAGTAAATTGTTAGAAAAAAAAAAACAATAGAGGGAGTAATCGGACTTCTTAGGAATTTAATAGTGTAAGAAAGCTGACTAGAGACTTTTAAGAGACTGAAGACTGACAGAAGCAACACATATGTCAACACACCTATGAATGTGGAAAATAAATCAATAGAACCAATTACACAAGAGAAATAAACAGAGGAGACATCAATGATAAACTCAATGCATTGACATCCCTTGAATATATTTTGTATCCCTTTTCTACTGTATGCTTTTCCCTGTGAGGAAAAAATGTTAAAAGAATTCTTGCTAGGACTTGCAGCACATGGCCAAACACTTAAAAATGTCTTCTGGCATGGCACTTGTGATGCAGGTTGCAGGAAAAAGGAAAATACTGAGTGAGGACACTGAGTCTTATTCTTAGGACTGCTAACTGCAGCAAAGTAATATTAAGTTTATATATATATAAAAGCTAACTTTGAAAGTATGCCTGATCATGAGATGGGGCTTTAAGATTATTTACTCAATGTGCTCTCTATATTAACATATTTCATGATTTCAGGTAATGGTTTAAGAAATTGGAAAACCTAAGTTACCTGAGTTAATGTGGAAGAATCTTTAGATATCTGATTGCATAAATATATCATTTATTTTGTACTTTAGTTTATAGTCACTTTTATAACATCTATTTTAGATTTTATTCTTTTACCTAAAAAGTTCCTTGAAGATTAGCAGTGCAAGGCATATATATATATATATATATATATATATATACGTACACACACACACATATACATATATCCAGAGAAAGCAATGGCACCCCACTCCAGTACTTTTGCCTGGAAAATCCCATGGGCAGAGGAGCCTGGTAGGCTGCAGTCCATGGGGTCGCTAAGAGTCGGACACGACTGAGCGACTTCACTTTCACTTTTCACTTTCATGCATTGGAGAAGGAAATGGCAACCCCAGTGTTCTTGCCTAGAGAATCCCAGTGATGGGGGAGCCGGTGGGCTGCCGTCTATGGGGTCACACAGAGTTGGACACAACTTAAGCGACTTAGCAGCAGCATATATATATCAACTGTATTGATATACAGTTAAGAAAATTTAAACTCATCAAAAGCATATGATTATAGAACAATAACTATTAATTTCAACTTCTTTCATGACCAAAGTTTTACAAATGATTGCAACAAGTTTCACCCATCTGAGTGTCTCTCTACCTCATATACCTTCAATAACATGTTAAAATATTTATTTTGTGAACATTTTTTATTGTGATCTGGTTTTCTGTTTTAATGTGTTTAACATGAATGAATTTAAGGTTAAAACAATGTTTATAATGTATCTTTACTTTTTAAATTATGTTGAAAATTAACACAATAACACATAATGTTTATATATTTTCAGTTCAGTTCAGTTCAGTCGCTCAGTTGTGTCCGACTCTTTGCGACCCCATGAATCACAGCTCACCAGGACTCCCTGTCCATGACCATCTCCCGGAGTTCACTCAAACTCACGTGCATCCAGTCGGTGATGCCATCCAGCCATCGCATCCTCTGTCATCCCCTTTTCCTCCTCCCCGCAATCCCTCCCAGCATCAGAATCTTTTCCAAAGAGTCAACTCTTTGCGTGAAGTAGACAAAGTACTGGAGTTTCAGCTTTAGCATCATTCCTTCCAAAGAAATCCCAGGACCAATCTCCTTTAGAATGGACTGATTGGATCTCCTTGCAGTCCAAGGGACTCTCAAAAGTCTTCAACACCACACTTCAAAAGCATCAATTCTTCGGCACTCAGCTTTCTTCACAGTCCAACTCTCACATCCATACATGACCACTGGAAAAACCATAGCCTTGACTAGATGGACCTTTGTTGGCAAAGTAATGCCTCTGCTTTTCAATATGCTATCTAGGTTGGTCATAACTTTCCTTCCAAGGAGTAAGCGCCTTTTAATTTCATGGCTGCAGTCACCATCTGCAGTGATTTTAGAGCCCCAAAAAATAAAGTCTGACACTGTTTCCACTATTTCCCCATCTATTTCCCATGAAGTGATGGGACCAGATGCCATGATCTTCATTTTCTGAACGTTGAGCTTTAAGCCAACTTTTTCACTCTCCACTTTCACTTTCATCAAGAGGCTTTTTAGTTCCTCTTCACTTTCTGCCATAAGGGTAGTGTCATCTGCATATCTGAGGTTATTGATATTTCTCCCAACAATCTTGATTCCAGCTTGTGCTTCTTCCAGCACAGCGTTTCTCATGATGTATTCTGCATATAAGTTAAATAAGCAGAGTGACAATATACAGCCTTGACATACTCCTTTTCCTATTTGGAACCAGTCTGTTGTTTCATGTCCAGTTCTAACTGTTGCTTCCTGACCTCCATATAGGTTTCTCAATAGGCAGGTCAGATGGTCTGGTATTCCCATCTCTTTCAGAATTTCCAACAGTTTATTGTGATCCACACAGTCAAAGGCTTTGGCATGGCTCAGTTTTAACTATCTTGCATAATATATTTTAAAACAATTTTCTCCTCTTTTGCTCCATTTTGTTAAAATCATGTTTGATGTTAATAAAAGGCCATCTTTAATGAGCTAAATAATGACTTATGTGCCTATAAAAATGAATAAGTAAAAAGGCATGATACGTGATTTTTTTTTCTTTTTGCAAAACTCCATTAATGACATTCAATGGGTTTAGAAGCTATTCGCCTATTCAATTTTAGCTCTATCTTGTGGTTAATCAGTGTAATGATTATAACAGTTGATGATAACCTTACAGTCCAGTGCTAAAAAACCTAGATTACTATCAACATAGAATTGAGTGCTAATATATACCAGACACTGAACTGGGGGGGCGGGGATCTATATTTTCAAGGACTAAACCAACTTGAATAGATAAAATAGAACTATTTTTACAAAATGCAGTAAAACAAAATGGTAATATTTGTGTTTATTTTACATAACTGTAACATACACAGTAGAAGAGTAAATAATTTAAAAGATACAGGCTAACTATTGAAACCTGAATTTTGCCCTCATGCTCTCATTGATGTACTGGTAGATTGAGTGGAGCTGTTCAAAACTTCTCTGGAAAGAAAGGTCATTTATCACTTTTTCTTGTGGGGCATTTGACGTGTGAATGGAAAAGCAGAAATGTGACTCTAAAATAGACTTGCTGGTCCAGACAAGACGTGAATAGAAAACACTTGCAAATGGTCACAGCGAATTTCCTTTTGAAGGTCTGAGTTCTTTTCCAGGAAGAAAACAGTGAGCCATCATGTTTCTTTACATGTCAGAGAACTTTAAAATACCAAGGACTGTATTGTTTAAAGTGACATATCACAGTAAGGAACTGATTCACACTATCACTTATGATGTAAAACATTCTGACAGTCTTACCTAATATAATCAACCATGAAACAGAAATAATAAGTATACATTTGGGAAAAAGAGTTTACTTTGACTTAGAACATTTGAAACATTTTTAAGTCTTACAATATTATAATAAATCTTACTGGTTCATGAAACATGCATAGTCACATCATAAAGCATTTTCTCAAAACCAGTCTTGATATTTGGCATTTTATCCTCACAGGATAAAATGTACAAATATATCCACTGAGAATACTTATGAATGTATGACCCCAACAAATATACAAACAGACAAAACTGCTTGATGACACAAACCACCAAGCAAAAGAGGTGGTATTGCAAAGCCTATGACTCTGAGTTAAATTTCTGTGGCCTAAACCACCAGATTATTACCAGACTTTTCCTCTGAGGGTATTTTCCAGCGATAGAGTTAGGAATATTTAATTAGACCCCAGGAAGGAAGAAGTAATATCACTGGGCTGAGGAGTCAGTGGTTGGAGTTTGGGTTTGCCAGAGTAGACAGAAACCGCAGAGCACAATCTTAAGGAGGAGATAGTAACAGAAAATGGAACCCTCAAGTCTCTGTCAACATCTCTAAGTTGATGTCTAAACTTCACATGAACAATATCTGATTTTAATAAACAGTAGAAAATGTCAGCAAGAAGGCTAAGGAGTTGTGGATTTCATCAGTAGGAAATGGAAGAGTTCAATATTGCCAAGTTATTTTGGATTTGCAACTACATCAAACCTCCTATAGAGCTCAAGAAGAGACAAATCCTAGAAGTAATGACAAACTGAAATGGTTCAGCCATACTATAAAGCAAATGAGTGATAAAACAGATTGGGTGAAGTAAAAACTTTCCTTTTCAAAATACTTGACCTCTATCTGATCATTTCATAGGCCCTTTTCCGGGAAGTATCTAACATGTTTTCCCATAATCTCATCTTCTCTCTTTTGCTTTAAGTCTTACATCAGGTGCTTCCTCCTACATGAAGCCCATCTTCATTCTCCCCAGCTAGAATCTACTGTCAAAGTTATGAAGTCATCTATCAAAACTGTATTTATGGCAGAATTTTAATTATTTTTGTTTACTAGCTTGTTTCCAATACACAATATGTGACCCTTGGGCTTTGAATTTGTGTTAGATTTTTTTTTTTTTTTATTTTCTCAAAGTATTTGACATCATATATTTACTCAAATTAACATTGAGGTGCTATCTCAATAGATTTTCATTGAGTGTTTATTAATCTGGGTCCTGAGAGACTGACACTATATATCACAGAAAGAGCAGAGAAAACCTCAAAGAAATATACTTTATAATCACTTTTACTCCAAAATAATTACTACCTTATAAATTATACTGTAAATGGAATCAATATTATATATTTTATAATTGCTTACAACATGTTTATAATTAAAATAGCAATCTTACAACATTATAATCTCCCATGCCTGTAGGACTTTAGTTTTGTTATATATTTTCTTTCTGTATATATTGCAAATTGCTTTATACATTGCTATCATTTATTATTTAGGTATTTTATTACCAGTTTAAAAGCAAAAGATTTTTAAAAAATCATGTTATATTAAGTGATTACCATTTCTAGCCATGCTTTTGATTTTCATGTGTAGACCTTAATTTCTGTATGTTGTCATTTCCCTTAAAACCAAAAACTTCCTTTAACATTACTTCTAGTGTGTTTGCTGGAAGCAAAATTTTTTAGCTCTTTTTAATCTGAAAATATCATTATTTCACTTTTATTTTTGAAAAAAATATTTTTATTGAATATTGAAATATCAACTGATCTGAGGGGTGAAGGGTTGGGAGGTCCAACAGAGACGGAAGGGATGTATGTGTACAAATAGCTGATTCACTTTGTTATACAGCAGAAGCTAAAACAACATTATAAAGCAACTATCTCCTAATAAAAAAGAAAGAAATAGTGTGCAACATATTTCTGAGAATTAAACATTAAATTAAGTCAAGGGAAAAGTCTGTTTACTGTGGTGATAACAGTGGTACAGGGCTGTGGTATTACAGTACTGGTGGTGAGGGGATTGGTAGTCAGAAGGAAATGACAGCACTCTTGTAAAAGTAGATTTGTATAGACTTCAGTATGAAATAAGCCTTTGTAGACTCTCCTGAGCACCTCGCCTTAATGCTTAGTATTTTTCTCATATGTTCTTGGTTTTAAACAATGAATTTATAAAGAGCATTTTGGGATACAATGTGCGCATAGACCAGATGCAGCTGCTACCTGGACAGCATCATAAGTAATGACATTCTAAAACCTTTGTAAAGATCATTTATTTAGATTCAGAAAAAACACTATAATGTTCTATAACCATTTATCAAATAGCCTTCAGGAAATTTCAGACTTTATTCCTGTCTCTGTACAAATCATACCGCCATATCCTACCTAAAAGCCTAAGAGAAAATTGCCTATCCAAGAACATTATTTTATATTTTCTTGGGTGAAAGACACATATTTAGTGACCACATCAACCTGTAAAAGTGCAAGAGAGTTATTCCACCCCCTGATACTCAATAAATGTAAATCAGATTCCTAACCATTTGACAATCGGTACTTCTGTTTTGCTTCATTTTTGTTAAAACCTACATCAATAGTATCCAGCTGTAACCAAGAGTTTCATGAATGTTAAAACTCTTTTCTAGTTTATAATTTTATGATTATATTTTGGATGATTTCAGCTATGGAATAGTACATGTTTTTAAATTAAACTATAAATAATTAAGAGCTATTTTGTAAAAAAGATAACTTGAATTTAGATGGTGACTATTAATAGGCAGTTCAACAATTTCCCTGAGAAAAGTAAGCATAAATATTACATATCTTTGAATTAAAATATATTGGTCAATTAAGTTGATATATTAAAATTATTTTATGAATACTAAAATTTTGTTCAAAAATAATAATTGTCAATAATTGCTTTATCTGTAAATTTATCTCATCAGGCAATAAATGTGTTCTAACAGCCAAATATTAAAATAATACAATTAATTTCTGCTCATTAAGTATAGACATATGATCAATTGATTATTAATCCATAAGTATGGATTTTTCAAGATCTAAACCTAATATATAAAAAAATCAATTGTGTATGAAGTTTCTCTATAGGAATAGTAGGAACCTTTGCTATACTTTTTCTTCTTGTATTTTTTTTTATTTTTTTTTTCTTTAATAGAAAATTATTTAATTAGTATACATGTGTTCCCCATCCTGAACCCTCCTCCCTCCTCCCTCCCCAGGGGCTATACTTTTTCTTAAATTTACTTTAATAATTCTCTTGAGCGATATTAGTACTGCCCAAATAATTCAGTCACACATCTATTCACATTACTGAGAAATCACATGGCTATTGTTATGACTTTGTAATCTTCAAGAATAAGAAGCAAAGGTTTCCCTCATTGAAGAAAACAGAATCAGTAAACCTCAGCTTGCATTATTGTGAAAACAAAAATGCTTTTTATTTCAACATGTTTGACTTTTCTCTTGTATTACAAAGACCTGAAATGACATAAGAAAATATTCTACAACATTTCCTTATAAAAGTATCCTCACAATGTATCCCTTAGTCCTCCACTACACCCTGACATTGAAAGCAAAATGATCATCCCAGAATTGTGCTCCACTCATGATGAATTTGTACACTAGTTCAACAGGGATTCACATCCCATGATGTATAAGAAAACATCACAGCATTGAATTTTCAGCATTTCGTATTAGTGGTCTAATTTCACCCCATTAGACTAGCTTTTATTTAGGGGTGTGTGTGTGTGTGTTTGTTTCTTGCTGTATGCAATCCCAACCCTTGGATTTATTCACATGAAATTTTAAAAATTTGTATTAGCACTTCCTAGCTACAGACTCAGCTCCCTCCCTCCACAATCCTAGAAAACAACAGGAATTGGGAGTTAAGAAATCTTAATGACATTTTAATTTAACCTAACAAGAATCTGAAGTTTGGGAAAGTTAGCTGACTTACAACTTTTGCACTGTTACTGAATGGCACAATCAGGACTGAATCTTGTAAACTTTATGTTTGGTGTGTGTACACTTGTATATTTATTAAATTCCACAGTTGCCATTTTGTTTGTTCTAAGACTGCTGCTGCTGCTGCTGCTGCTAAGTCACTTCAGTCATGTCCGACTCTGTGCAACCCCATAGACAGCAGCCCACCAGGCTCCCCCCTGTCCCTGGGATTCTCAAGGCAAGAACACTGGAATGGGTTGCCATTTCCTTCTCCAATGCATGAAAGTGAAGAGTGAAAGTGAAGTCACTCAGCAAACCTCATGGACTGTAGCCTACCAGGCTGCTCTGTCCATGGGATTTTCCAGGCAAGAGTAATTGAACCCTGGATTTTACATCCAAGGATCAGATACACTTCTAAATTTCTATAATTTTAATCAGCTATAAATTAATATATCTTACCATATTCTGTGATACCTAGCTTCTGAAAAATAAGAAGAAAAAAAAAAAAACCTTTGAAAATTTCTTCCCATTAGAAGCTCCTATTCTTTCCCAATCTTGATGCATGGTAGATACAGTAGGTCTTCACTCAGGGTATTGCCACTGCAGTGGATTCCGAAGATTCAGTTTAAGTTTACCCAGGGCAACCAGAGCAAGGTGGTCAAAAAGACAATATGTCTTGTGTTCAAAGTATTAATCTGTCATCATAACTCAAGTGTTTGACCAAGTTCAAGGGTGAGACTGAGCTAGCTGTATATGCAAGTGAGCAATAATGTCAAATGCTAGGAGAGCAGATTAGGAGAGAATTTACAGAGTCTTAAGAGTTTAAAAGATGCTTACTCCTTGGAAGGAAAGTTATGACCAACCTAGATAACATATTAAAAAGCAGAGACATCACTTTGCCAACAGAGGTCCGTCTAGTCAACACTATGGTATGGATGTGAGAGTTGGACTGTAAAGAAAGCTGAGTGCCGAGGAATTGATGTTTTTGAAATGCAGTGTTGGAGAAGACTCTTGAGAGTCCCTTGGACTGCAAGGAGATCCAACCAGTCCATTCTAAAGGAGAGCAGCCCTGGGTGTTCTTTGGAAGGAATGATTCTAAAGCTGAAACTCCAGTACTTTAGCCATCTCATGCGAAGACTGGACTCATTGGAAAAGACTCTGATGCTGGGAGGGATTGGGGGCAGGAGGAGAAGGGGAGGACAGAGGATGAGATGGCTGGATGGCATTACTGACTTGATGCATGTGAGTTTGAGTGAACTCCAGGAGTTGGTGATGGACAGGGAGGCCTAGTGTGCTGCAATTCATGGGGTCGCAAAGAGTTGGACACGACTGAGCGGCTGAACTGACCTGAGCTGAAGAGTTTAATAGGGCTTCCTGGGTGGTTCAGGTGGTAAAGAATCTCCCTTGATGCAGGAGAACTGGGGTTCGATTCCTGGGTGGGGATGATGCCCCTGGAGAAGTAGATGGCAACCCACTCCAATATTCTTGCCTGGAAAATTCCATGGACAGAGGAGCCTCGTTCCCTACAGTCCATGGGGTCATAAAGAGTTGGATACAACTGAGCGGCCGACACAACAGAAAAGCTTGATAAATGCTAAGGAGTAGTTGAAATCACATTTTTATAATGAACTAAATAGGTGGTGACAGCATATCTAAGACAAGGTCTTCTTACAAAAGAGATAAAGTAGTTTTTCCAAACTGTTTTATTTTGTTGAAGATTTTCTTTCATAGGAGTGTTGTTTCCATTGGTAATATAAAAATATTTGACACATAGTTTTGGTTTGAATATCCTCATGTGAAAAATTTTGCTATTGTAATGTGTTTTATATTTTGGGTTCATGATCTTGTTGAGACTTGTCCATGATCAAAGTGAGGTTATTTTCCCAAGTACCAAGTGATAAAATATTTTATTAAAAGTAATTTAATAAAAGCAGGTCCCACTTCACTATTTTTTGACAGATTATAGAACTAATTAAAAATGAACAAGGAGCAAGAAGATCTAAAGCATAACGTATATTTTTAAATGTCAGTGCAGTAATGGTGATCAGTTAATTAATGTGGAATCAATATTTAGAAAGAAGTATTTCTGTTTATGGCTAAAAATAAATGCTTGTAGAGGAGCCTTGATTACCTTAAGATTACTAGTATCTCTTTTTATCTGTATCTATTCTTCTGTATCTGTGAATCTCCAAGGATAAATCCCTTTGTGCAAGGCCCCATGAACTGAATCTGTCCTTTACACATTGCCTTAGGAAAAGAATCATAAGGCAATTTCAAGTTCTCAGACACAAACATTTGTCAGTTGAACTTGCAATATCCTGATGTTAGTTATTAAATATAGTGTGAGAAGTGATGTTAAATGAGGGATGTTGGAAGGTGCCATGTGACTAACCTAAGGCAAAATAAAAGGGAAAAAAGAGTCAGGAAGTGAAATGCATGGAGCAAAATGAGTATTACATGGAACCAGAGGAGAGAGATGTCAAAAGAAAAGGAAATAATAGGTTAAAAGAAGTTGCATTTGAAAAAAATATCTACTGTCACATACAGAGAGTAAAGAATTAACCAAGATTTTGTCTATTTCACCAATATTTCTGCTATTAAGCAATAAGCATAACTTTTGTGATACTGAGTACTTTTCATGTTTTCCTTTTTTGTCTGATTCTATCCGATTTGCCCAAGTTGCCAGTGAGTCAAACAATGTTTATATCATTAGAGTCAATTCTAGTGTCTTGTGCCAAAAATAAAAAATAAATAAGTACATGACTAGTGGGAAATTTTAGTATTAATAATTATTTATTTTGTTTTCTGCTCAGAATTTGAAACTATCTCAGCACTGGGCACAAACTGGGGGATAATTCACAGTGAAAAAAAGGAATTAGTGTATGTGTGGAATAGAATGAATGTGATTGGTAAGAGGACAATAGATAATTAGAAAATTCTGGATGGCAGAAAGAATATGTCAGCTATTTCAAGACACAGCAGAAAGAGGAGTGAGGCAATAACTCTATTTCATCAAAACTGGATACAAGAAGGGAGTTATGTATTCCCTGCTGCCATTTGATCGTGATTGTTAATGAGCAAGTTTTCACTTGCTGCAACTGGAATGGAATTAAGTCTGTCTAAGGGTACTGTCTTTTTTCTAGTTCTTTTTTTTTTTTTCTTTTCTTTTCTTCTTCCCTCTGCTTTAAATCCTTTGGTCTGCATTATAGGCAAGATATAGTTCATTTTGACTGATTAGGAGACAGAAGCATCTAGAAGTATTCAAATTACTTGTTTTTCATATACAGCATACTATTCTTAATTACAACAAATTATTCATCAGCAGAGACTAATATATTTTAGTAACAATTGTATATTACACTTTTATTTGCTCTGCCTTATATAATGCATCAAATTATTTTTACTCATGACTTAATTTTTGAAGAAATTTTTAAAAAATCTTTTAGATACATGCACATGAAATTATATCATATCTAGCTGATTAATAGTGAAGTAAGTCCACAAATAGTTTATTCTTTGAGGCTTACTATGAATACTGACCTAATCCAACTACCTAAATAAATCACATTCCCCACATTATCCTACTGAATGAATTGACAACATGATACCTATGCATATTGCCATTAGTCAAATACTTTAAAATAATTGCTAGTGACATGGAAAATTGATGTAAAAAATAACTATCACTTTCAACTTCTAGACTTATCATATAAAAACTCTTACCTTGCCTACATATTGTGTGTCGGTACCTGTATACTCTTCCAGCAAGAAGAACTGATTCCACATCCAGCCACGCTTGGTGCGATGTAGCATTTTACCATCATCTTGTGTCAGACCCACTATCCTTTCACTCGGTAAATCACTGTTACCTTTTTCTTGAAATGGGATAGCATAAGTTGTATGATACATATAGGTCCAGATGAATAGTGATAGGCAATGATAAGTCCTCATTATCTGTGGCTTCTGCAGGAAAGCAAATTCAATGTACTGTCTTTTTCACCTGAAAAGTAGTAGGAGAAAAGTAGTTTATTAGACAGTGTTTCTTTTCCATATAACCTGTAACCTGCAAAACTTTTCTGAAGTTATATTATTTAGATGTTATAAATAATATATTGACATATTTTTAGATATACATCAATGGATTGTCATTAAAAACTTATATTCATAGTAAAGGAGAAGTATATAGAAAAAATAAACAGAAAACAGTTGAATTACTGCTACTGTATTATGACATGTACATGTGAATATTTTCATATTTTAAAATATTCATTATTTTGAAAAAAAGTAAGCTCTATAATGCACCAAAGATCATATTGAGTTCCTAAAGTCTCAAGACCAATGAAAGTGGAATATTTATTAATATATAAATATATATGAACAAGAACACTATTTTCTGTCCACAATCTACCAAATTTTATAAGCTGTTTCTCCTCTTATACCTCTTTCTCTCCTTTCTCTTCTCTTTTCTTCTGTAACATGTTGAGATGTTGCCTCAAGGCAAATTAAATGATACCAAATATACTTTGGATTGTGCCTTTAATTACTTAGCAGTGTAAGGTTGATCCTTTACAATCAATAACTTTTTTCCCAACTATCAGTTGAGTAAATGAGGAGAATGTCCTCTCCTCCTATTCATTTATATTATCCTGTTTGATATTATAAAAAAACCACATATTTATTTCAAATAATAATAATAACCAAAAGGAAAATACAAAATTGGAATTGCAAAATAAGATAGGCAGTTTTACCTATGAGATAATTTGACCCAGAATTTTGAAATGTTTTAGTATTTAAAAATTAATTTTATCTATTAGTACTTTGCTTTAATTTGAAACATATATAATCTAGAACATTTGAGATGTTGTTACTGATTATAATGATTTGAAAAGCAAGAAAAACCCATCTCAAACTAGTACAGGCAAAAGTAAATAAATAATTCATTAGATTATAACATCAAATTAAGTGTGGAAAGGAGAGGATGAAAGGAGAAGCAACTGGGCACTTTCTGCTCATGAAAACTGAGAATTAGGGCTTTGGGTACTGGAGTTCTTTTTTTCCCCTTCTCTCTCTCTCTCTCACTTTTCTCAGGCTTCAACCTAAGCCTTCTCAACCTGATGAAATCTGCAAATACATGAATTTCAGATTCAATATCTTCCAATTAAGAAAGCAACTGATAGTCTTTTCTGAATTTAAAAAACAAAAAAATCCTAGAAATGGACTCCAATTTACCTGGCCTCGGCCAGATGTCCAGTACTAGACTATGTACCTTGGATTTAGTTGCAGTTATTAAGACTCCCCTGGTGGCTCAGATGTTAAAGCATCTGTCTACAATGCGGGAGACCTGGGTTCGATCCCTGGGTTGGGAAGATCCTCTCCTGGAGAAGGAAATGGCAATCCACTCCAGTACTATTGCCTGGAAAATCCCATGGACAGAGGAGCCTGGTAGGCTACAGTCCATGGGGTCGCAAATAGTCTGACACAACTGAGCGACTTCACTTACTTACTTATCAAGTCATAAAAGTCATATATAACTCTCAAGCTTGCTTATCCCTTATTATCTGAGACTTTGGATACTTACCTGCATCATGAGGTCTCAACTACTTCTTTTATAAAAGGAGAATAATCATTACCTGTCTCATAAAGTACTGGTATTTATTTTATTTTGAACATTTATCACAAAGTCATAGCTATTTATAATACAAAGATTAAATTTTTACAGTAGCATATACCTATGAGAACACTGAGGTGTGAAGAATTAAATAATTTGACAAAATTCATACAGATAGTACATGTTGGAGCTAGTTTTTAGATTCTCAGCTTTAAACTAATTTTTATATAATACATGTAGCTCATAGTAAATCAGCACAGTGCTAGCATACAATTCCCCAATATGTTAGTGTTTGCAATCAACGAGGTTTGCTCCCAATGTATACCAATATAATAAAGAATGGATACTTGCTATGGTACAGACCTTGTCCACCTGTATGCACTCTAATTTCCATACGTATTATTAAAAAAAACTTCTTACTTAACAAAATACATATATGTAACCACAAATCTACACACTCAGAATGAGAGAAATCAAAGTCATGTTATTATTTTTTACTCTGAAAGCATGGGTGGTGATAATTATTATTGATGGGAGAAATTTTCACTTATTGAGGTATGAGAAAGTCATTCTGGCTTATACCTGATTTCAGTTGAACTTTATGCTAATTAAAAAAGCCTACCTGTGGTCTATTGAACATACATTGCAAATCTGTTTTAACCATTTAAGAAGAGAGTACATTTGAAAACCAAAATGGAGTAATTGCAGTTTAGTCATCCAAAATGGACATAGTTTCAGACATGTTCCTGCATCACGGAGAACTTGAATGTCCTGATTTCAGATTCAACAACACCAGTCATTCTCAAATTAACATCCTTTGGTAGCTGCAACATTATGGTTTCAAGGTCTTCTCTTTTAACTCTGCAACCATTTTGGACACCAACTTATCCTTGTTTAACAAGTATCCTTACTTCC
>NW_011494690.1:746520-754935 GCF_000754665.1 Bison bison bison | reverse complement strand
AGCCTCCTTACTTCTTGCAGCTCCAATCCTAGTTCTTGATGAGCAGTTTATGTAATTTTTAATGCATAAAGGTTTTTGCCTTTATCAGTCATCACCATTTTGTAGTCCAGCAAAACACAATTCAAGTTCTTGATTCAGTGTCTCTGGAATTCTTGTGCTCTGTTTGACTCAGAGAAAACCCTTTGTTTTTCCTCACAATAGATTGTTTATTACTTCCATCAACAACCTCATTATAGATTGTTCATTGATCATTCCTGTTGACTTTACATAGCTAGTAGTAATCTTGTAAACTACTGAAAACTGGGAAATTTAACCACAACCCATAAAACTGTGAAATAAATTTCAGAACAGTACAACAGCAAATAATGCATGGAAAACATATAATGAAAAGTATCTAATGGTCAATAGTTTAGAATATGCCCCACATTTTATTTATCAGGGATGGAAGTGTAAGTGAAGTCACTCAGTCATGTCCAACTCTTTGCGACCTCATGGATTGGAGCCTACCACGCTCCTGTATCCATGGGATTTTCCAGGCAAGAACACTGGAGTGGCTTGCCATTTCCTTCTCCAAGAGATATTCCCAGGGATTGAACCTGGGTCTCCTGCATTGTAGGCAGATTCCTTATCATCTGAGCCACCAGGGAAGTCCTTTATCAGGGATGGTGTGGTAGAAAATGAGCAGCCAGAGAATCTTAAGAATAGCTGTTAACTCACTTTGATAAATAATCACACTTCCTTGGTAGAATATACTGGGTACTCTGGTTTCTTCCCACTGGGAGATTTCCATGAGAAATTGAAGAGCATTCTTCATTTCCTGTTGTTTGTTCTGTGATGTCCACTTTAGGTAGCATGTAAGTCTTTAAGCTGAAAAGTTCAGTTGTATTAGATGGAGCCAAAGACTTAGGCAGAGGCCAGCATTCCATAGGTCTCTATAATCTATCATAAGAAATTTGCTTTCATTTCAGTGCAAAATGGAAAGCACTTGGAAGGCTTTAACATGCCATGCTTAGAAAAGACCAATTTGGCTACAGATTGGGAAACAGGTTAGAGGAGAGGAAATGATTTGGGGAGACAGTCTATCACTGTAATCCAGAAAGTGATGATGATGGCTCACAGAGAAGTGGTTTGAAGTGGACACTGAATCTCTGCTCAGATAGCCTTTGATTCTTTAATACGGCCACATACACACACTATATTCACTGCAATTTTTGTATGCTTTGCTTCTAATGGCCTGCACCTGCTACTCTCTTTGAAGGACTTCGCTTGGTTACTAGAGACACTTTGCCCACAGGCACAGGGAGTCCAAAGTGCCTGCAAGTTTACAACTGTCTCTCATGGAATCCCTGAGCCACTGTTTAACAGGTGCAGAAATATTAAAAACCAACATGTTATTTGCATCCCGCAGCTCCCCTAAAGAATCATGCTGAGCCTGGGCTGACTGAAATAACACCTTCACTTAGATTCTTTTTCTTGTCTTGTTTTCCCACTCTCTCCCACACTTCCTGACCTGGAAGCAATCTTAACCAATCACTTGCACCCAAATCCTTGCCTGTTTCTGGGGAAACTAAGACCAGAGTAAGATCTTCATAGTCAATATTCAAAAGGGAATGTTGATTGCATTGATTTAGTTCAGTTCAGTCGCTCAGTCATGGCCGACTCATTGCGACCCCACAGGCTGCAGCACACCAGGCTTCCCCATCCATCATCAACTCCCAGAGCCTGCTTAAACTCATGTCCATTGAGTCAGTGATGCCATCCAACCAACTCATCCTCTCATTCCCTTCTCCTGCCTCCAATCTTTCCCAGCTTCAGGGTCTTTTCCAATGAGTCAGTTCTTCATATCAGGTGGCCAAAGTATTAGAGTTTCAGCTTCAGCATCAGTCCTTGTATTGATTATAAAGTATTAAATAAAGGAGAAATAAATTATAATTCCTAGATTATTAGTTTGTGAACTAGGCAAATGATTGAACAAAATCTTGAGCCACTTGGAGTGTCATTTATATTGAGGGGGGGGAGATATATTAGAAAAATTGTTTCATTTTTCTCCTTGTTCTTGGTCAAAATGAAATTTTTTTTTTTTTTTTTTTACTGCTACTACTAACATTTCAGCATAATAATAGGAAGCAAAGTTATTCACTGGTCTACTGACTTTATATAGTTTAATTTATATATTTATGGCAACCTTTTAAACTAAAGTCTTCTGCAACTCCTCATAGTTTTCATGTTGTAAGGAAACTGAGGCACAGTTTAACTGACTGCACAAGTTCACATAAATAGCAACAGAAAGGCTGAAAACTAAAACTAGGCATTCACTTGCAGTTGGGCTCTACTGCTCCAGAAATAGACTACTAACATCTGTGATGCTGGCAACTTACATTCATTCCAACTTGCCTTCTGTGTTGTGGGCACTGTGCTAAGTCTTTTTTCAAACACAGTTTCTATAATTCTCCTCATAACTATATTACAAGGAAAGTATGACCATACGAGAAAGAGGGATAAACTGGAACTGAAGTAACTTGCTAATATCACAGAAAGCCAGGCATCTTTGGGAAAGTGAAAGGGTTTAGGATTTGAATTTGTTGAACTGATACCAGGGCTCCTGATATTAATTGTACTGCTGTAAAGTAATATTACTACCCATGCAACTTACCTGGAGGCCTCCTTTATGATTTTTAAATGCTTGCATAAATCAAGGTTTTTCCTTACTCACACTCTGACCTTGAACAATGTTGCCTTGTTCATCCATAGTCAACTCCTTCTCATTATTTTCAATTTCTATGTCATAATTTGCTTTCTTTCAAAATCTTCCAAAATAAACTTTTCAAAAATAGCTTAGCCAACTTCAGTCTCTATTGATTTCCTTCATAACATCCATTTATTTCTTTCATATAATTTTCAATGATTTTAATTATGTATTTCATTTAGATTATATGTTTATTGACAGTTTCCTCTAGTAATAATGGATGGTTGTGGGATATTTTGTGTCCTGCATGAAACAATTATTGACATACCATAGGTACTTAATATGTATTTGTAAAATTAACTGATTAGTTGATTCATGCCTAAATTGGATAATCCTCATTTGAGCCTGGGATCAAATATGAGATTGATGATATCTGATTGCATAAGTATCTAATAAAGATATGGAAAGAGATTAACTGGGAGGAAATGTGCTTTTTAAAAGGGTTCTGGGGGGGAAAGTCTTTAAAAAAAAGAGTAGCTGCAGTGAAGTAAGACTGATATTCATAAAAGTTTGCATAACATGTGATTAAGTATGAACTTCACAAAGTGATTGGTACAAATTATAGACTACAGTGAAGCTCTTTTATTAAATATCTTCTTTATTTTCCTCATGATTCTAAGCATAATTCATTCACCTTTAGGAAAAATTAAATGTAACCCCTTGTGTGGCCATTTTAACATCTGTACCTTCCTCAGCTCTTGAACAATAGTGCACATCATAAAGGGTTCTGTTGTATTTGTTTTTAAATTTAGCAAGCTCTTATCCCATAGGGTTTATTAAAAATTCTTCATAGCCTTTATTTACTCAATAGCAACAAGCTGATTACTAAATTTTCTATGGTTAATTATCTCTATCAGCCTAAAATACTCTGCATTTTAACCACATTTTTGTTGATAAATAAAAAACATCAGATATATTATGAAGTATAATATTTTAAGTTTGGTTTAATCTTGATTTTGTAATCAAGGAATTCACTTGAATGTTGTTAACTTTAAAAACAGAAAATTATTTTATTATCAGTCCCTTGTTCTCTTAATTATATTTCAATTGCATTTGAGAAAAATGACTGTTGGCTATTTGTGAACCAAGAAAAAATGTAAATTATTGTAATTAAGTAGGATGTTCATCATATAAAACTACCAGCCAGATTTGAATTATATCATTATTTCTTATCCTCAATTCAGACAAAGTATTTTCAAATTTCCAACCATATTTTTCAGGCAAAGTTTCTGAGATAAAATGTACACACAAAACAAGATTGATTTTAGTATCTTATTTTAAGATATGTAGTCAACAACTCACTTCCAAACACATCAGCATATTTATCTAAAGAAAAACAAACAAACAAAAGAAACAACAAATAAATCCCTGGGTTATGGTCCTATATTCTGAATCTCTTTCCAGATGAGATATATAAGGTTTGGAGAGATAAAGAAAACTATTACTATTTCTGATTACCAGTTACTCTGTAGATTTGGCAAATGGCATACATTTGTTGTTTTTTGCTTGGCTAGTGAGCTTTCCAACACACTATTGTGTGTTTGGTGAGATAAGTCTAATAGTTTAGCGAGTTAAATGATGCATATACAAAGAATCAATACTATGAATGTGAATAGACACCAAAATTACAAGTCTTGTAAGTCTTGTAATCAAGGATCTATTGAATAGGGACATATAGGATTATACAATCTGAAGACATGTAAACAATCTATTGTCAGAATCTAAGAGAAATAATGGAGAAGGAAATGGCAACCCACTCCAGTGTTCTTGCCTGGAGAATACCAGGGACAGAGGAGCCTAGTGAGCTGCCGTCTATGGGGTCGCACTGAGTCGGACATGACTGAAGCGACATAGCAGCAGCAGCAGCAAGAGAAATAAAAGAAAATAAGAGAAAATGTAGAGTGAAAATAAGAGAAAGTGGAGTGTGAAAAAGTTGGCTTAAAGCTCAACATTCAGAAAACGAAGATCATGGCATCTGGTCCCATCACTTCATGGGAAATAGATGGGGAAACAGTGGAAACAGTGTCAGCCTTTATTTTTTGGGGCTCCAAAATCACTGCAGATGGTGATTGCAGCCATGAAATTAAAAGACGCTTACTCTTTGGAAGAAAAGTTATGACCACCCTAGATAGCATATTCAAAAGCAGAGACATTACTTTGACAACAAAGGTCCGTCTAGTCAAGGCTAAGGTTTTTCCAGTGGTCATGTATGGATGTGAGAGTTGGATTGTAAAGAAAGCTGAGCACTGAAGAATTGATGCTTTTGAACTGTGGTGTTGGAGAAGACTCTTGAGAGTCCCTTGGACTGCAAGGAGATCCAACCAGTCCATTCTGAAGGAGATCAGCCCTGGGATTTCTTTGGAAGGAATGATGCTAAAGCTGAAACTCCTTTGGCCACCTCATGTGAAGAGTTAACTCATTGGAAAAGACTCTGATGCTGGGAGAGATTAGGGGCAAGAGGAGAAGGGGACGGCAGAGGATGAGATGGCTGGATGGCATCACTGACTCGATGGACGTGAGTCTGAGTGGAACTCCGGGAGTTGGTGATAGACAGGGAGGCCTGGCGTGCTGCAATTCATGGGGTCGCAAAGAGTCAGACACAACTGAGCGACTGAACTGAACTGAACTGAAGAGAAATACTGTCTGTAAGAATAGTGTTCTAGATTAAAAAATAAATGATAATGGATGACTCTCTATGATTTCTGGAAAACACATCAACTTTCAAACAAAAGGAGATAGGCAAGCATATTTTCCCCAATATCAGTCCCCTAAATGGGACCAAAAAGATGGACACTTACATGTGACCTTCTATTACACAGATGCCCACTTTGTAGTTGGCCAAGATACTACTTATCTGTTTGGTTGAGGTACCCCCCTATAATATAACAAGATAAAGAAAACAGAGACATGTTAGGGGGTGTTATTTTGGACATATTTTAATTGGGGGACCTGCCTTACAAGTGAATCATTTTAGTCAGGGTCAGAGATGGAAAAACTGCTAAGAGACAGTCATGTTCACAACTTGTTTAAGACTGTTGGCTAGTAAAGTATTACCGGAATTTGATATCACAAAGAGAGACAGTTCTTGTTTCTGTGTTCTTAAACACTCAAAACTGAACAAAAAGACTTTCAGTTGGTGTGGCAAAATGACATAACATGCAGCATAAAATTGGACTATACTAAGACTGAGGGAAATGCACACCATTTAATTAGGATAAGCACATACAACACTTTCACCTGAGGGAAGAATAAAAAACAAAGGAAAACAGTGGGTCTATGAAAATGCAGGAAATCAGATAAAGAGAAGGCTTTCCATAGGAAAGAATAATTATGCCCGTATAGAAGTTAAAAGTCGCCAAACTCAACACTTCTCACAACCTGTGAGCCACTTGTTTTTTCTCTTCTTGCCCTTTAAATTTCTGCTGTTACATTTTTAATTCACCAATAAAGAATGAGGAGCCCTAGGCCCTCACTCTCCACACTAGTAACAGCAGAACTCCAGAACTATGCACGGGCTACTAACTTACTCTTGCTCTCTATCTCTGTATATGTGTGTGTGTGTGTATCTCTTTCTCCCTCAACTCCTCCCTCCAGGAGATAGGTATGTGCACTCAGGTGTGCCATGTGCTTTCCAGGAGTTGAGAGAGTAAACCTCTGGGCTTTTTTCTTTTTTTCAAAGTTTTTTGATTGTTGGTGTTGAGAATGTTTTGCAATCATAAAAAGAACTGTAAGGGATGATCTAGCCATGACATTGCTTATCAGTAGGCTCAGACTGGCACAAAATGTAGGTGAATGGGTAAACAAATCGGGATATACCTATATAATATTATTCAGGGGCAAAAAGAGCTATCAAGTCACTCGCACAAAATTGAGAAAACAAATGCCTTGTGATAAATGCAGTGTTAAAATGCAGCGTTCAAGTTTGAAAATACTGAATCATTAAAACTGAATGACAGTCTGGAAAAGGCAAAACTACAGACACAATAGAAAAACCAGAGGTTGCAGCAGTTTGGGAGGAAGATAACAAGGATGAATAGGTGTACAAAGGGGAACTTTTGAACAGTGAATTCTGTATGATACTACAACAGTGGCCTATGTGACATTATACATCTGTCAAAACCCATGCAACTTTACTCAAATAATTAACTTTATTTTTTTTTTTTCTGTGTTCTTTTAACCCTAACCCATGCTCCATTGTAATTCATAAAATCATTAGTTACACAGCACTAATAATTCGGGCAACTGTCTCTTTTTTCTTTTTCTTTTTTTTTTAACATTTTCACACACCTGATTTGATCCTCACAACAAACCTTTTTAGGAGGTGTTGTTGTTATTCCCACTCTACAGATGAGGAAATGTGAGGCCCAAGTCACTCGCCTGGAATGTGGCAGAACTGGTCTTGAGTCAAGTCCTCTCATGGTAAAGCCAGTGCCCTCAACAAGGGTTCATGCACCTGCTGGCAGGTCCTCTCAGTGAGTCTCTGGAGAAGTCATTCTGCTTGAGAGCACAGTGGCCAAAGTTCTTCAGCAGCTCCTCCATAAAGTAGCAGGACTTGTTCTTTCTTTTTTTTTTTTTTTCTTTTTTTTAATTTCAGATATACACATGCTCCCCATCCTGAACCCTCCGCCCTCCCCCCTCCCCATACCATCCCCCTGGGCCTTCCCAGCGCACCAGCCCCAAGCATCCAGCATCATGCACTGAACCTGGACTGGCATCTCGTTTCATTAACTTTAATTTATGCACTTGAAAAAAATCACTTAGGAATTGAAAACTGCAGAGGTTGAATCCAAGAAGGAATGCAGACTACTGCAAGAGAATCTAACATTAAAATTGTATGAAACCACCTGAGTGAAGGGTGGGGGAGGGGAGAGAAAGGTGCTGCTCTAAACAACTTTGGGAATGAGTCTCTAAGACTAAATGGAAAGAAACTGAACATACGCATTGCCTTCTAGCCAATAAGGTTGTTTCTTCCAAGAATATATGCCGGGAGCCGGCATATTGCATATTGAGTGCGTATTGCATATTGAGTGCAGCACTTTCCACAGCATCATCTTTCAGGATCTGGAATAGCTCAACTGGAATTCTATCACTGCTGGGAGCCAGCGTGAGGAACTCCGCCCATGACAAAGGTCATGAGGAAGGAGGCTCGGCATACGCAAAGGCGGGATTGAGCCTCAGGAGTCCCCCTGGAAATTCTCGAGCATCTACCCCCAAAACCAGAGTCTGCCTACTTTCTGCTTTGTGTTTTCACCTACAGCTCTGACTTTACAGGGGCTTTCCCCCACTACCTCTCTCTGAAAAAAGAGTTAGCTTACAACTCCAGTTAATAATTCCTGGGTGTGACAGTGTTTAACCTACAAACTCCTTTGGAAATCCTCTAGCCTGCCTGCCACATGTGATTGTTCAGAGCCTCCCAACTGTGAGAGGCAGGAGATGTTCTAAACTGTCTAAACACAGATTCCTTTGAGTAGTTAAAAGATTGATTAGAAATTGTATGGGTGAAAGGTTTTTTCACGTATTGGGCCAATGTTTGCTGCTAGGTCTCCGTACCCCTTACCTACTGTGTCCTTGGCAGTGTATTGATTGATATAATGGGTGTATAGAAATGTAAGTAGTAACCTCAATGTTTGTAACCTTGGACCCTTGAGTTAAGTCTTTTCTTGATTGAT
>NW_011494690.1:741367-746172 GCF_000754665.1 Bison bison bison | reverse complement strand
AGGTATAAAAAACTACTTTGGAAAATAAAGTGCGGGCCTTGTTCACCGAAACTTGGTCTCCCCATGTCGCTCTCTCTCCCAAATTCTGGCTGAGTCTCCATCTGGAGCGCGGAACCCGCCATGCTTGCTAATTATGCCTGGGCTTCTAAGATCCAACCGGGGAGGCCTCAGTGTCTCCTCTCCTTCGGGAGAATGGAAGGACGCCTGCGGCCTACGTAAGTGGTGCAAACTTCTTGTCTTGAAGTTTTATTGATCTCCCGTGTAAACCAAGCTACTCAGCCTCTTTTCTCCACTGAATTTTCCTACTGAGCTATCCTCATCCTATTACTCTTTATATCTTTGATAAAATATTTAAATAAATAGGTTGCCGACGCTGTCCCTGCTTCGAATACCCTGGATCAGCCGGGGCTGGTCCCCGGCAAATATAGGTTAAGAATTATGCTGCTCTACATATATACTGAAATTGAACAATTAAGTAATTGGATGGCAGATATTGGAAGTCACATTTCTCACTGCTGTTGTGAGAATTTACAGATAAGCAAGGAAATGGGTCCCTTGGACTTCAAGGAGATCAAACCAGTCAATTTAAAAGGAAATCAACCCTGAATATTCATCAGAAGAACTGATACTGAAGCTCTAATACTTTGGCCATATGATGGGAAGAATCGACTCATTAGAAAAGACCCTGATGCTGGGAAAGATAGACAGCAAAAGGAGGAGGGGGAGGCAGAGGATGAGATAGTTGGATAGCATCACCAACTCGATGGTTGTGAATTTGAGCAAACTCCTGGAGATAGTGAAAGACAGAGGAGTCATGTGTGCTGTAGTCCATGGGGGACACAAAGAGTCAGACATGACTTAGTGACTGAACAACAAAGGAAAGGAGGACAGCATGGTCCATGTGGTAACAGATTAGAATTGGAGACATCAGTGAAAACTTATGTACTTTAATGTAATCACAGATGTTTATATACTGAAATATTTATAGATATGGGTTACACATATGAGGTAGATGTATATGTAGCCCTTACTTTATTAGTTGAGGTGGCCTGCCAACAATACTACTCAGTACCAATGAACTCACCTAGTATACCAATCTTAGTTTCTAATACCATTTTCCAAATTAAAGGAACTGGGGCTTCTTGGAGAAATGTCTGATTATAGAACTAGCGCAGGAGACATACAAGATAAGCCTTTTGTAGTGCCAGTAAGTGACTGGTAGTGTTAGTTGCTCAGTTCTGTCGTACTTTTTGTGACCCCATGAACTGTAACCCTGCCAGAATCCTCTGTCCAGGGGTTTCTCCACACAAGAATACTGGAGCGGGTAGCTATTTCCTTCTCCAGGGGATCTTCCCAACTCAGGAACTAAGCCAGAGTCTCCCACATTGCAAGTAGATTCTTTTACTCTCTGAGACACAAGGAAGCCAGAAAATGAGTCAGTGCTTAAAATAACACACACACATGTGTGTGTCTATATGCACACACACACCTCAAACATTCAGTTCAGTCAGTTCAGTCACTCAGTTGTGTCTGACTCTTTGTGACCCCATGGACTGCATGCAGCATGCCAGGCTTCCTGTCCATCATCAACTCAAACTCATGTCCTTTGAGTCAGTGATGCCATCCAACCATCTTATCCTCTGTCATCGCCTTCTCTTCCTGCCTTTTCCCAGCATCAGGGTCTTTTCCAATGAGTCAGTTATTTGCATCAGGTGGCCAAAGTATTGGAATTTCAGCTTCAGCATCAGTCCTTCTGATGAATATTCAGGACTGATGTCCTTTAGGATTGACTGGTTTGATCTCCTTGCAGTCCAAGGGACTCTCAAGAGTCTTCTCCAACACCACAGTTCAAACATGACACCATCCCCAATCAATTCCTTTAACCCTACCCATGCCATCTTTTGGGGCTTCCCTTGTGGTTTAGTGGTAAAAAATTTGCCTGCTGTGCAGGAGATGGAGGTTCAATTCCTGGGTTGATAATATCCTCTGGAGAAGGATATGGCTACCCATTTCAGTACTCTTGCCTGGGAAATCCCTTGGACAGAGGAGCCTGGCAGGCGATAGTCCATGGGGGGTCCACAAAACCAGACATGACTTAGCAACTAAGCAAAAAGAACAACAAAACTTTGTCCTTCTCATTCATTTAGTATGTTGTTTCCTGAAAATATCCTAACAGAAACACTGGGAAAAAGGTAAAAATGAACTAATTGTCTAAGACTACAACTTACATGTAATATGAGATCATACATGAAGTCATCAAAAACTCCACTTAGTAATTCTTTCACCAAATATGTACAAAGTGCCTAATCTTTTTCTAGGCATTTTTCTAGGTCAACAGAACTGCAGATTCCTTAAAGAGTTTCAGTTCAGTTCAGTTCATTCGCTTAGTCGTGTTGGAATGTTTGCTACCCCACAGACTGCAGCCTGCCAGGCTTCCTTGTCCATCGCAAACTCTCGGAGCTTGCTCAAACTCATGTCCATCAAGTTGGTGATGCCATCCAAATATTTCATTTTCTGTATTCCCCTTATCCTCCTTCCTTCAACCTTTTCCAGCATCAGGGTCTTTCCCAATGAGTCAGTTCTTCTCATCAGGTGAAGTTTATATTCTAAGGAGTTTATATTCTAAGAATATGTTCTACATATATAACATGAGAAAATGTGCTTATGACACGTATCTGAAGAGGTTACTGAGATTATAAGTGATTTATTGACTAATATTTAATCTATCAGGAAAATGAAATAAAATTCTATATTTCAAATTTTTAATCAGTGGAGAAGGGTGTAAATGAATTTTATACTGGTGGTTTCATGTTAGCTTCCAGTGAACATCAGAACCTGACAGATGCAAGCTAATAAGTGTCTCACATGCACCCGCCTACACTAAGTATTTCTCACTTAAAAAGAGCACAGTTTAAAAAGTGTCCATGTTTGGGCATTGAAACATGTAAAATATCATGTATGAAATGAGATGCCAGTCCAGGTTCAATGCACGATATTGGATGCTTGGGGCTAGTGCACTGAGAGGACCCAGAGGGATGGTATGGGGAGGGAGGAGGGAGGAGGGTTCAGGATGGGGAGCACATGTATACCTGTGATGGATTCATTTTGATATTTGGCAAAACTAATACAATTATGTAAAATTTAAAAATAAAATAAAATAAAAAAAAAAACTATATTTGATTTTACACAGTTAAAAAGTGTCCATGTTTAAAATTATATTTGATTTTACACAGCTTTTCTCCCAAAGTAGCTCTAGAAAGCAATAGTTCACACCAAACTGCTGGCCAGCTTATGTCTTAGGGTAGAGCAGGAGATTCCAGGATCAAGTGGGTGCTGAGGTATGCTTGGAAGTACAGAGGAGTAGAGGGAAAATTAAGTAATTTTGGAAGAACAAATTACAAAACAAATATGCAAGCACTTATACTAATTACCATATACAGATACAGATGGGAAATTAATAGTTTAATCAAAAAATATATATTATGGATTTTAAGGGCTTTAGCAGGTAAAGATTCAGATGGTAAAGAATCTGCCTGCAAAGCTGAAGACCTAGGTTCCATTCCCGGGTACGGAAGATCAATTGGAGGAGGGCATGGCAACCCACTCCAGTATTCTTGCCTGGAGAATTCCCATGGACAGAGGAGCCTGGCAGGCTACAGTCCATGGAGTTTCAAAGATTCAGACATGACTGAAGTGAGTTAATACACATACATGGATTTTACACAGGAAATTTAAATTCTTTGTTTCATGAATCTTTCTATCAATCTGATAAGAATATTTTAATGCATGAATTAAGAAATAAGATGTATAGTATTAAAATGGAGATCAATTTTATTAAAATACAACTATTAATATACTTTTAAAAAACTGATTATTACAAAATAGGGCTTCCTCAGTGGTGCTAGTGGTAAAGAATCTGCCTGCCAATGCAGGAGACACAGGTTCAATCCCTGCATCAGGAAGATCCACTGGAGTAGCTAATGGCAACCAACTCCAGTATTCTTGCCTGGAAAATTCCATGAACAGGGGAGCCTGGCAGGTTACAGTCCATGGGGGTAGCAAAGAGTCAGACACAATTGAGCACATACACTCACACACATGATAAAAATAATGCATATGCTTCTTAAGTAATACAATAAATAATAAGACCTAGTAGCAGATCTGATTGGTTTCAAAGTTTACAAAGAAAAAATGAGCAAACACAATATTTAGAATATTATTTTATTTCTATTAATGATAAAGTCACAGATACCTCTAAAACTTCTGTAGATTGATACTTATAAACACAAATTTGGGAAACATTAAACTTCAGTAAACTTCTTTGGGCTCCAAAATCACTGCAGATGGTGATTGCAGCCATGAAATTAAAAGATGCTTATTCCTTGGAAGGAAAGTTATGACCAACCTAGATAGCATATTGAAAAGCAGAGACATTACTTTGCCAAAAAAGGTCCATCTAGTCAAGGCTATGGTTTTTCCAGTGGTCATGTATGGATGTGGGAGTTGGACTGTGAAAACAGCTGAGCGCCGAAGAATTGATGCTTTTGAACTGTGGTGTTGGAGAAGATTCTTGAGAGTCCCTTGGACTGCAAGGAGATCCAACCAGTCCATTCTGAAGGAGATCAGCCCTGGGATTTCTTTGGAAGGAATGATGCTAAAGCTGAAACTCCAGGACTTTGGCCACCTCATGCGAAGAGTTGACTCATTGGAAAAGACTCTGATGCTGGGAGGGATTGGGGGCAGGAGGAGAAGGGGACGACAGAGGATGAGATGGCTGGATGGCATCACTGACTCGATGGACGTGA
>NW_011494690.1:709596-741267 GCF_000754665.1 Bison bison bison | reverse complement strand
GGAATGATGCTAAAGCTGAAACTCCAGGACTTTGGCCACCTCATGCGAAGAGTTGACTCATTGGAAAAGACTCTGATGCTGGGAGGGATTGGGGGCAGGAGGAGAAGGGGACGACAGAGGATGAGATGGCTGGATGGCATCACTGACTCGATGGACGTGAGTCTGAGTGAACTCTGGGAGTTGGTGGTGGACAGGGAGGCCTGGCATGCTGCAATTCATGGGGTCACAAAGAGTCGGACACGACTGAGCGACTGAACTGAACTGAACTGAACTGAAATTTCAGTAAGAAATTAGTATGGATAGTAATGTAATGTTTGCCAGTTTAAATGTATGGACTCCATATTTTAAAGTAATAGGGACATAAAATTTGAAAAAAAAAATATTTACATTGACATTATAGATGTAGGCAGAAGATAGAATAAACAGCAATTGTGAAGAGGGATATGGGTTAATATCCTGAGTTTGTAACTTTTTATGAGAATAGAGGAATTTATTAACTAGTCTTTATTTTCAACATATCTATAATAGGAATCATAAGTCTATCTTAAACAGAAGGTATAAAATCGTGTGCATAAAGAAACCTGGAAATATAGTCGATCTGTGTTAATTAAACTCTTTCATTCAAACTGACCTATTGATTAGGTCATTATATAATTATATTACATTAATGTACAATAATGAAAACAACAGAATGGGAAAGACTAGAGATCTCTTCAAGAAAATTAGAGATACCAAGGGAACATTTCATGCAAAGATGGGCTCCATAAAGGACAGAAATGGTATGGACCTAACCAAAGCAGAAGATATTTAAAAGAGGTGGCAAGAATACACAGAAGAACTGTACAAAAAAGATCTTCATGACCAAGATAATCAAGATAGCGTGATCACTCACCTAGAACCAGACATCCTGGACTGTGAAGTCAAGTGGGCCTTAGAAAGCATCGTTACGAACAAAGCTAGTGGAGGTGATGGAATTCCAGTTGAGCTATTTCAAATCCTGAAAGATGATGTGGTGAAAGTGCTGCATTCAATATGCCAGCAAATTTGGAAAACTCAGCAGTGGCCACAGGACTGGAAAAGGTCAGTTTTCATTCCAATCCCAAAGAAAGGCAATGCCAAAGAATGCTCAATTACCACACAATTGCACTCATCTCACACACTAGTAAAGTAATGCTCAAAATTCTCCAAGCCAGGCTTCAGCAATACCTGAACTGTGAACTTCCAGATGTTCAAGCTGGTTTTAGAAAAGGCAGAGGAACCAGAGATCAAATTGCCAACATCCCCTGGATCATCAAAAAAGCAAGAGAGTTCCAGAAACACATGTATTTCTGCTTTTGACTATGCTAAAGTTTTTGACTGTGTGGATCAAAAACTGTGGAAAATTCTGAAACAGATGGGAATACCAGACCACATAACCTGCCTCTTAAGAAACCTATATGCAGGTCAGGAAGCAACAGTTAGAACTGGACATGGGACAACAGACTGGTTTCAAGTAGAAAAAGGAGTACGTTAAGGCTGTATATTGTCACCCTGCTTATTTAACTTATATGCAGAATTCATCATGAGAAATGCTGTGCTGGAAGAAGCACAAGCTGGAATCAAGATTGCCGGGAGAAATATCAATAACCTCAGATATGCAGATGACACCACCCTTATGGCAGAAAGTGAAGAGGAACTCAAAAGCCTCTTGATGAAAGTGAAAGAGGAGAGTGAAAAAGTTGGCTTAAAGCTCAACATTCAGAAAACGAAGATCATGGCATCTGGTCCCAACACTTCATGGCAAATAGATGGGGAAGCAGTGGACACAGTGTCACACTTTATTTTTCTGGGCTCCAAAATCACTGCAGATGGTGATTGAGGCCATGAAATTAAAAGACGCTTATTCCTTGGAAGGAAAGTTATGACCAACCTAGATAGCATATTCAAAAGCAGAGACATTACTTTGCCAACAAAGGTCCATCTAGTCAAGGCTATGGTTTTTCCAGTAGTCATGTATGTATGCGAGAGTTGGACTGTGAAGAAAGCTGAGTGCCAAAGAATTGATGCTTTTGAACTGTGGTGTGGAGAAGACTCTTGAGAGTCCCTTGGACTGCAAGGAGATCCAACCAGTCCATTCTGAAGGAGATCAGCCCTGGGTGTTCTTTGGAAGGAATGATGCTAAAGCTGAAAGTCCAGTACTTTGGCCATCTCACGTGAAGAGTCGACTCATTGGAAAAGACTCTGATGCTTGGAGGGATTGGGGGCAGGAGGAGAAGGGGACGACAGAGGATGAGATGGCTGGATGGCATCACCAACTCGATGGACGTGAATTTCAGTGAACTCCGGGAGTTGGTGATGGACAGGGAATCCTGGTGTGCTGCAGTTCATGGGGTCACAAAGAGTCGGACCCGACTGAGCAACTGAACTGAACTGAATGTGCAATAAAACAGTATGCATTTGTCTGGAAAACTTAAAATATGAGGTTTGAGAGGGACATTGTAAACTATCACATTAACCATTTTACAGGCATAATCACATCCACGGTTTACTATAAGTGCTAATCTGGAATCTATAGAGGTAAATTCTATTGTGTTCCATGCAGATCTCATCAACCATGCCAGTCTACTTACCAGCCAGCTGCTGTGAGGTCTGGCTACTAACTGCCTACAGCTGTTCCCTTTTGAGAATTCTTCTGGACGTATGAGAACCATCAAGCTAGGAAGTTGTCTTCTTTCTCTTTCTCTCTCTTGCTTTGTTCCTTCCTTACAGTTTCCTCCTGAGAAGCACGCTTTCAATTTAACACCTATATCCAAATCCAAGTCTCAGTTCCAAGACTGATTCTAAGGAAATACCTACACAATTGGTCTGAATGAGCCTTTAGCATGTTAGAAGTAATCCATTCACCTACTCTTCAAATATTGTCTGGTGCCTAATATTGCCAGGCATCAGCATGATTCAGGTGCTTGAGATACAAACAAAAGCATACAGAAAGTGACAAACACTATCAATAAACACAATGAATGTGAATAATATATAGTAGATAGAAAGCATTCAGAATTATTGAAAAAGAAAAAAAAAAACTTAGAGCAATATAGTGGGATAAGAATATAGAGGCTGGGCAAGGGAAAGGAAGTGACATTCCAGGTTTGTCTTATTAAGAAATCATTATTTGAGTAAATATTTGAAGAAATGGGAAACATCCAATTAGATATGTAGGAGATGTTCTTTCAATCATACACATACATGCGCATGCTAAGTCACTTCAGTCGTGTCCGACTGTTTGCGACCTATGGACTGTAGCCCACTAGGATCCTCTGTCTATGGGATTTTTCAGGCAAGAATACCAGAGTGGATTGTCATTTTATACTCCAGGGGATCTTTCTGACTCAGGATGAAACCCGCATTTCTTATATCTCCTGCATTAACAGGCAGGTTCTTTACCACTAGCGCCACCTGGGAAGCCCAATCATAGTAATAGCCAAATCAAAGGTCCTATATAAATTTTGTTGCTCAGTCATGTCCAACTTTTTGTGACCCCATGGACTACAGCACCCAGGCTTCCATGTCTTTCACTATCTCCCAGAGTTTGCTCAGATCCATGTCCATTTTGTTGATGATGCCATCCAACAATCTCATCCTCTGTCACTCCTTTCTCCTCCTGCCCTCAGTCTCTCCCAGCATCAGGGTCTTTTCCAATGAGTTGGCAGTAGTGTGACTGGTTTGTTCATCTGCGTCTATCTGAGAGAAATAAGAGGGGAGAGTATAGAAGAAGAGGACAGAGAAACTGAGCGTGGGTGGAGGGAGGTTCTTGTAGCCCAGAGAGGAAAGCATATGAAGGAGAAGCTAATGACATCAAGCTAAGTGATCAAAAATATGGGGACAGGAAGCTGTCCATTGAATTGAAATCACAATCTTCACTATACAATTAATATTTTGCAATGCTTTTATTAGTAAATGCAGATTACATTTTACCTGGATTATTCAAATGGTCTCTAAATATGAAAAAAATTCAAGTGGTCTAGCTTTTAATTACTAGAAGGTGCTACAATCTTTCTTATGAATAGATGAATATATTTGCAAATGTCCTAATACCTGCAATGATTTTATGTTTCCATAGAGAGAACCTTGAAAACTGTTCAAATGTTAAGACTCAGACTGTAACAGGTCTCATTATTTGAGGACATGACCTCTGAAGCACAAATGCCTGGTTTCAACTTCTAGCTAGGCGATCCTGAATGTGTTATTTAGCCATTAGTTCCCTAGTTGCCTTTGTGTGAAAGCTGTATTATCATTTTTTTAGTGTTTTGTGTTACATTAGTTTATATACATAAATTAAATGGAATAGTGCCTCACTTCTAGCTTGAATGGGCTAGTTAATACAATGATAACATTATAGTAAAATAATAATATGTACCTCACATACACACAGCATTTTATCATTGGTCAGTTAGTGAAGGTTGTTCTACCTCAACTTTATCAGAATTTCAGGCTGAAGGAGACCTGCTCCAATCTCTGATTCCACTTTTTCCAAGGAAGGAAAAAAATAACTTTGGCATTCAGTCTCTTAAAATCTCTACCTAGTATTGACACACATCAATTCCACTTACTTATCATTGACCAAATCAGGTTTACTGTGTCTAACTTCAAAGTTATTAGTGAAGTGCCTTCTTATAAAACACTCAGAAATATTTGGTAAGTAACAAGGATAATCATTATGATTAAAGCCCTAGCTACCAAATGTAAGGCTGATTCTTCCTCCTGGAGAAAAAATATACAAAAATACAACTTATGGGTCATATACAGACTTGTCATCAAGTTTAAATTGAGGGAGACAGTCTACACCAAGTCTGGATGAAGTGTCTCATGACCCAAGACCTATGAACTAAAATAGGATATCTGTCCCCCCACACATGCAATAAATAATGGTGACATAGGGGCAATACAAACATAATAAGTGTTTTTCTTCTGAAAGCCATGACAGTTTTGAAATCACATTTGCATGTCCTACTATACTGGCAGTGGGAGAATCAGCCCATTATTAGACAGTATTCTTCAAGTCTGATTCCTGAGATGGTAACTCTTGTCCACTGTTCTTTGCAGATCTTCACCTTCCCAAATTCTTTCATATCTATTGACCTCATTGACCACATCTTAAGAAACCTTCATGGACCTTGAAAGTTTAAAAAAATTCTTAGTGAGTTTATGGACCATGGGGATTGATAGTCCAAAGATCATTTTAACAATGAGATCTGGGTTTTTTGGCCTGGGTTGTTGGTTTGGGGGCAGTACAACTCTTAAAAACAAAATGTTCTTTGTCTTTTTGGCTCCATTCAATTTCATGTGCCAAGAGACACTCCATAGGGTATTTTCTGTTTATACACAATTAGATTTTCTATACTTTTTTTTTTTTTTTAACTGTTCTACATTTCTTGTTATTTGTCTACTTGATTTTAGTTTGTTTAATCTCGTTGGGCTTTACAGGACAAGCCACAGTCTTAGTGTCTTTAACATGAAAAATTTTGTCCAAGTAAAAGGATTTATTGGGAACCAAACACTTAGTTGGGTTCTGAATATTTTGCTGTAGAGTCAAGCCACACAAAATATCTGTTCTCTTGCTCTCTGTACATCCTCAGCTAGACCAATGCCTGCTTCACTTACATTACACTCACATGACTGACCTTCCTACATATTCCAGGCCCCAGATAATGAATGCTGGTTCTAGCTTTAGATCATAACATCTCCACCATGATAGCCTATCAAATGGGTGATGAAGGGCATTCCCCTCTTTTGGTTTCACTGGTAACCAATGAGCCAAACTGCCCACAACTCCCCCTATAACTGGCAATCTCCCCTTTCCACTCTGATGTGAAGACTGCCATCATGTCCTACCCTCCGTCTGCCATATATAGTGAGTTGTGGTGTCGGGACCTTGGTTCAGACATATAATATCCCTCATCCATTAAATGACTGATGTCTCTGATGCTGACTCTGGGCTTTCTTTGGTGTTAAAGCTGGGGAAGTGCAGGCCTTGTAGGTTTGCAGGGTACAGCCAAACACTTGCTTATATAATTCATTCAGAAGTTTAAAAAATAGATGTATGACCATTCTCTTGATTTGCTTTTGCTAGAAAAGTTTTAATCAGCCATTTTCACACAAAATATTATTTCTCTTTTATGAAAGAGTATCAGAAAGTTGCATCTTCTTCTCGACCTGGTACTCCATTCATGCCATCTCCTTTTCCTGCCAGCAAACTGGCATTGAAAAGTGAAAGTTGCTCAGTTGTGTCTGACTCTTTGCGACCCCATTAGTCTATGGAATTCTCTAGGCCAGAATACTGGAGTGTGTAGTCTTTCCCTTCTCCAGGGGTTCTTCTTAACCCAGGGTTCAAACCCAGGTCTCCCATGTTTCAGGCAGATTCTTTACCAGCTGAGCCACAAGGGAAGCAATAGCTCTCTGAATTTATCTGTTTTTTATAGTACTTGGCTGACACAGCCATAATGACAAGTACGCTCTACTGATACTCTGTTTTTCCACATTTCCACTCAGGCTACAAGCTCACTGGGCCCAGAATCTACCTTCCAAGTTATCACAGGTGATAGTTTTGCCAAATATTACACCCATGTATGAAATGAATTTCCACATTTTGAGACTCTGACAAGGCTTTCTTGACTGCTGAATGGCCAGGCTTTAAGTCAGTGTTACAAACTGCATGGGTTGTTGTTGTTGTTGTTTGGACAGCATATGAGTTATAGCAAATATTTATTAACCAGTCACATTGTTCCATGATGGCTTAGACACAAATGCTTATTCTTGCCCAAGAGATACAACACTGTGGTTTTCCTGGGAGGCTGTGATAAACCTTGTCACCAGAAACCCAAAGCAAAGGACGTCCCATCTCCATGATCCAGGATTACCAAGAGAAGGAAGAAGGAAAATAGGGCCTCTCAGGCTGGCCCCCAGGCTGTACACACAGAAGAGGAACACTCACCAGCACGCATATTTTAATGTGCAAAACAAATTCCATGGTTACGTTTAAATTCAGAGGTTAGGAAGGAGGACAGTCTTAACAATGTATTTGGGAAAAAGAAATCCAGAAATATTTGGTCAACAGTCTGGATGATTGCTTATGAGAGTGCTCGTTACATGTTGCATTGTGTTCACCAAAAAGATACATTCAAGTCCTCACCCCAGCACCTATGGATGTGAATTTATTTGGAAATTGGGTCTGTGAAGATGTAATCAAATTAAGATGGAGTCATTCTGAATTAATGTGGGCCTTAATCCATCATGACTGAATTATAAGAGAAGAGACTAATGTAGAGAAAAAAGGGCCCTGGAAAGGCAGATATAAATACTGGAATTGTGCTGCCACAGAACAGCCTACCAGAAACTGGAAGAGATAAAGAAGTATGCTCCACTAGAGTCTATGGAGAGAGTAGAGACCTACAAATACCCTGACCTCACATAGCTAAGTTTCATAATTGTAAAATAATAAATAATAAATTTCAGGTTTTTTTAGGCTACCCAGTTTATTGTGCTTTGTTACAACAGCCCTAGGAAACTAATACAGTGCTAACTAAATATTAATATTTATTATCAATTTGTAAGATTTTCTTCACTGTATATGGTAAAGGTAAGAGATTTCTTTTTGATGCTTCAATATCAATGAGAACATAATATTCAGTGAAAGGAGTTAACATAAAGCATTTTTAGGACCATAAATTGGAATTGTTTCAGAAAGCTATGTTACCTATTGGTTATCAGAGTGTAATTTTAGGTAAGACACTAACTTCTCTCTATGTCTTAGTTTCTTAATTTGTAAAACTTAATAATAATACTCATGAAGTTGTTGCTAATTCTCATAAAAAGCTTAGAAAAATGCTCAATTAAGTTTAACTATCTTTAAATTACATATGACTCTCTTTTTTCAGACTCTTATTCAAAACCAGAACAGGCTTTTCTGTCTTTATATTAAATTATCTTGCACAGAGCAGAGGAGAAGATTAGAAGTATATGTTGAAGGATTAAATACTTTAATAGACTTAAAATGTTTAATATTTAGTATATGGAATTACCTAGAGTGTACCTTCGGAGAAGGCAATGGCAACCCACTCCAGTACTCTTGCCTGGAAAATCCCATGAACGGAGGAGCCTGATGGGCGGCAGTCCATGGGGTCGCTAAGAGTCGACACGACTGAGCGACTTCCCTTTCACTTGTCACTTTCATGCATTGGAGAAGGAAATGGCAACCCACTCCGGTGTTCTTGCCTGGAGAATCCCAGGGATGGTGGAGCCTGGTGGGCTGCCATCTATGGGGTCGCACAGAGTTGGACACGACTAAAGCGACTTAGCAGCAGCAGCAGCAGAGTGTACCTTAATTTCTTTTATATTTCAAACTGAAAATATAGTGTGATATTATGGAAGAAAACTATATGAGGTACTCTGATATCATTAAAATATCACATCATATATGAAATGTAGCAAATTGCATTTAAGCAATTTTTATTAAAATCTATTATTTTAAGAACATATACACATGCTCTTTTTTCAGCTTATATGAATGAAAATATGAGAAAAAATTCATTTATATTCTAGAAATGTAGTATGAATTAATCTCTATCAGATCAACAATAAAGATTTCTTGGCACTGATGCCAATTTAAATGTTACTATAGCAATCACTATGGTAATGTTTTCAATTAGTGTTCACAGTCACAGCATAACATGAGTCTAATGTACCACTTGGCAGGTTCATAATGGATCTACAGATTATTTAATTTTACTAGTCAATAAAATCTAAACAGGCCAAAAAAAAAAAAATGAAAAAAGCATCGATCATGTACTATCCCTAATTTTTTAATTTCAAGTACTCACTAAACTTTACAAATAATCTAGTGTAAAAATACATTAGCATTGTTCCCTTGCAAACCACCTGCTCAAACACAATAAAGTTACAAAGAAATTGCTTCATATGTCGTTAACAGACACTGATATTAAAAATCCAGTGTTTATTTCATCTGGAAAGTTCATCTGAAAATAAACTCATATTTGATAGGTAAGTCATTATTGTGAAATCTTATGGAGGGAAGGAAAATGAAGATAATAGTGTTATTTATTATTGTCATATCTAGCATTTATGAAACCCATCTTATACCCCAGGCACTGTTCTAAGTGCCTCACAGTTTTGGTAATGTGTCTGTTCAGTTCACAAACAGTTCATTATACCAATTCTAGTCCACTGGGGTTGTGTTGCACTGCCATCTTGAAGTTCTTTATAGCTCTTTAGCCACTGAAGTTTGAGTGGATGTGATCTCTGGTCTTTCTGGAAAAAAATTTATGAACGGCTAAATAATCCTGCTACTATGCGTTTCCCTTTGCCATACCAAATAGCAGGACTTCCCACGAGGACCCAAAATGAAGACCACACGGAACTCCCTGACATCCCCCCTAGGAAAACTGTAAACAGGGGGAGAGAAAATTAAAATTTTTGTTTACACTCCCTGAACACCTTAGTCCTTTAGGACTGATGAATCTATCTTAAATCACATAAGAGTCTCAAAATCTGCTTGATGAAGTACTATATTATTCCTACTTTACACACAAAAAAATGAAAGTTTAGAGTGTTTAAATAAATTGCCCAAGATAAACATCCATTAGGTGATAAGGGAGAAAATTAAAATCAGCTCTGAGAGCTGACAGCTGGTATCTGCTCTGGCAACTAAGAAAAGGTTGTGGTTTCTTCTGCTGAGCACAAACAATTTAACAGAATACCATCACTAGATGAGCTCCCTCTATGAATGAATAAGACAAAGTTCTCAGGCACTAGGCACCCTCAAAATGACCAAATATCTTCCTCTCTTAGTTACTATGTCTTTATCAAAAACATCTTCAAACTGTTTTCCCAGGTACCATGTAGAAAGTAATATACATGTACAGAATTGCCTCAATTTCCTGGTATTACCTAATCTAGTGCTGATCCCTGCTTTTATCAACACAGTCCAAATGCCCCAGCATACCCCCAAACTCTATGGCAGGCTTATCTTAACTCCCTCCACCCCAAATATCTCCAATTTCCCCATGATAGCACTATACCTTGTTGCAGGAAGTTAATATGCCAAATTTTGACTAAAACTGTGTTCCTGGCTGTCCTTTAGGCATTGGACTTTTCAGTGAGAATCAAGGTTTATACCTGGGGAGTCTGGTTCTATTGTCCACCACACAACAACTATGCTGTCATTGAAACAGAGCAGTATGAATTTTGAGAATCAATGAGTTTACTTAGGTTAGTTCCTTTCTTAATGTAATTCCATGATAGATAGTTTGAATACATCAAAGGGTAAGATTAAAACAATATCACTATCAAAGAACTGTTAAAACTGTCAAAGAACAGTGTAGTAAAACTGGCACAAATATGACATTTTGGGGTATGTGTGTATGAGTGTATGTGTGTGTATACACACATATGAATTTATAAGGAAGGTTGTTAAAGAGCAGACTCAGTTCTTATCTCAGTGCCCAACCTCAAGGGTAGAGGGCTGAATAAATTATACTCTCAGCTCATGGACTGTAATTATTATCACATCATACAAGGACCTTCTCTTGTTTCTTGATTTATTTTTATTTTATTCCCATCTGCCATTCTCACCTCCCCCAGTTTTCTTAAGGATTTTTCAATAAATAATATAACCTGGGAATCAAAGTGTTTTATAATAAAATTAATTAACCTCATCATGTGCCCTAAGATTAGTGTAGAATCATGGTCTGATTTGGAGGAAGAATAATGGACTAAGAGTTCGAGTGACTCAATGCACTGAGTCTGTACATTAAGGAAGGGGATGTTAGGGAACAGCTAACTATAACAGACGACTTCAACACGTTATCTTTCACTCTACACATATTGCACATAATTGGATCTCATTTTTAAGGCACTGTAACATTAAAAATGCTAAAAATTTAGTTAGAAATACTGCACAGCCAATGAGGTTAATAAAGCTTTGAAGTATCTCTTAATCCACTGAATCCCAAGCAGAGAATATTTACTATTTTCAGTTTAAATTATCATTCATGCTACGTCACTTCAGTCTCACTATTAATCTTTATTAGGCTATCTTTTCTTTGCTATAAGAGAAACTCCAAGAAGTAAAAATAGATCAGAAATACCTTCTAAAGTCAGGCCCTATTGAGCTTCTTATTCCTCCAGCTATGGATCCTTCTCTGTAGGAAACTATTTTAAGTAAGATATATGATAAGATCAATTTATTTTTAATTTTTTTCTCTATATATTTGACAAAGGAATATATGCCTGCTGCTTAAATAGTGTCTTTAAGTATCAGAGATATGAAATACTAAATATAATATATTTGGTTCAGTTCAGTTGCTCAGTCATGTCCAACTCTTTGCAACCCCATGGACTGCAGCATGCCAAGCCTCACTGTCTATCATCAACTCCCGGAGTTTAGCCAAACTCATGTCCATTGAGTGGGTGATGCCATCCAACCATCTCATCCTCTGTTGTCCCCTTTTCCTCCCACCTTCAATCTTTCCCAGCATAAGGGTCTTTTCAAAAGAGTCAGTTCTTTGCATCACGTGGCCAGTGTATTGGAGTTTCAGCTTCAGCATCAGTCCTTCCAATGAATATTCAGAACTGATTTCCTTTAGGATGGACTGGTTGGATCTCCTTGCTGTCCAAGGGACTCCCGAGAGTCTTCTCCAATGTATTAACTAAAGTCAAGATGCCCTCAAATGTTTATCTCTTAGGAAGATACTTATTACTAGGTATAAATTCTAATATATGCTCTGGTTTCTTGAGCATTAATAGTGATTCCCAGAATTAATTCATGTTTCCATTGCATAATATTATAACTACATACTCTGCCAAACACTTAACCCAGCTGTCTTTTTTAATAGGATTCTGCTTATTAAGCATATGAGGATCACCTGTGCCAACACTGCAACTCAGAACATCCAGTATATCATTATTTCCTAATAATAACTTAGAGAACAACTACTTCTAGTCCATGATTTCATCATCTTAATCTAATGAGACATCATCATCATCATCAGAACTAATGTAAGTACATAAATAGGAGGATTGAATAAAGACAAATTCAATGTGCACTAACATATCTTTGTATTAGTGAGATAGTCTCTCTGTTTAATTTCTGCATATTTTACAGGTTTGAACAGTTTATTATTTTCCTTAATTAAACCATCTTTAGATACTGGAACATTTCAATAAATCTATAACAGAGAGTACTGGTATTTGGTTAGCTGCTATTCATAAACTTTGTCTTGGATTTTTCCAGAACACTGATGGACTATCAGGTATGGGTTTTGACCATGCACTCGAAACTCATTTCTGTTAATACAACACAGATCTGAAATCAATAGACTAATAGATAGAGCAGAGGGATGCAGTTGAGAAGGACTCTCATTTAATGAAAAAAAAATGTACTAATCACAAAATGCTACTGTGTATACACAAGTGGGGATATGTACACAAAGAGGTTAAACATTGTGCACTTTAGAGTCTACCATCATTTCAGAAAAGGAATTTATTTGGCAAATAAACTTAAAACACATATGATATTTATCTTATAAGATAAGAATGCTTATCTAAGTTTAGCTATTTGTGAACTTTGAATTTTTCAATGGTTGTGGTAAAAAAATCTGAGGATTTGATTCTATCCGTTGTAGGAAAAAACTTTAGAATGCTTGGTCACATAATTTTCCCCTGAGTTGTTTTTAGGTCGCTAAGTCTAATGCTGGGAGGGATTGGGGGCAGGAGGAAAAGGGGACGATAGAGGATGTGATGGCTGGATGGCATCACCGACTTGATGGACATGAGTTTGAGTGAACTCTGGGAATTGGTGATGGACAGGGGGGCCTGGTGCACTGCAATTTATGGGGTCGCAAAGAGTCGGACACGACTGCGTGACTGAACTGAACTGAACTGAAGTCATATCCCATTCTTTGCGACCCTATGGACTGAAGCATGCTAGGGTTCCCTGTCTTTCACCATCTCCCAGAGTTTGCTCAAACTCATATTCATTGAGTCAGTGATACTATCTAACAATCTCATCCTCTGGCATTCCCTTCTCCTTTTGCCTTCATCATTCCCAGCATCACTACAAAGCTAGTGGAGGTGATGGAATTCCAGTTGAGCTATTTCAAATCCTAAAAGATGATGCTGTGAAAGTGCTGCACTCAATATGCCAGAAAATTTGGAAAACTCAGCAGTGGCCACAGGACTAGAGAAGGTCAGTTTTCATTCTAATCCCAAGAAAGGCAATGCCAAAGAATGGTCAAACTACTGCACAATCACACTCATCTCACATGCTAGAAAGTAATGAGCAATGTTGAGCATCTTTTCATGTGTTTGTTAGCCATCTGTATATCTTATTTGGATAAATGTCTGTTTAGGTATTTTTCCCACTTTTTGATTGGGTTGTTTGTTTTTCTGGTATTGAGTTGTATGAGCTGCTTGTATATTTTGGAAATTAATCCTTTGTCAGTTGTTTCATTTGCTATTATTTTCTTCCATTCTGAGGGTCTTTCACCTTGCCTATAGTTTCCTTTACTATGCAAAAGCTTCTAAGTTTAATCAGGTCCCACTTGTTTACTTTTGTTTTTATTTCCATTACTCTAAAGACCTCCCTGGTGGCTCAGATGGTAAATTGTCTGTCTACAATGAAGGAGACTTGGGTTCGATCCCTGGGTGGGGAAGATCTTTTGGAGAGGGAAATGGCAACCCACTCTACTATTCGTGCCTGGAAAATCCTATGGATGGAGGAGCCTGATAGGCTACAGTCTGTGGGGTTGCAAAGAGTCGGACGCGACTGAGCGGCTTCACTTACTTACGTATTCTATAGGAGGTAGGTCATAGAGGATCTTCCTTTGATTTAGGTCATTGAGTGTTCTGCCTATGTTTTCCTCTAAGAGTTTTATAGTTTCTGGGCTTACATTTAGGTCTTTAATCCATTTTGAGTTTATCTTTGTATATGGTGTTAGGAAGTGTTCTGAGCTCATTCTTTTACATGTAGCTTTTCAGTTTCCCCATCACTGTTTATTGAAGAGGCTGCCTTTGTCCTATTGAATATTCTTGCCTCCTTTGTCAAAAATAAGGTACCCATAGGTGCATGGGTTTATTTCTGGGCTTTCTATCTTGTTCCATTTTCTATATTTCTTGTTTTTGTGCCAGTACTATACTGTCTTGATGACTGTAGCTTGTAGTGTAGTCTGGAGCCAGGAAGGTTGATTCTTCCAGCTCCATCCTTCTTTCTCAAGACTGCTTTGGATATTCGGATTCTTTTGTGTTTCCATATGAATTATGAATTTTTTTCTAGTTCTGTGAAAAATGCCATTGGTAATTTGTAATGATTGCATTGAATCTGTAGATTGTGCTTTGTAATAGAGTCATTTTCACAATATTGATTTTTCCTACTCAGGAACATGGAATATCTCTCCATCTGTTCATGTCATCTTTGATTTCTTTCAATAGTGTCTTATAATTTTCTGTACAGTTCTTTTGTCTCCTTAGGTAAGTTTATTCCTAGATATATAATTCTTTTTGTTGCAATGGTGAATGGGATTGATTCCTTAATTTCTCTGATTTTCCATTGTTAGTATATAGAAATGCAAGTGATTTCTATGTATTGATTTGTATCCTGCACTTTGCTAAATTCATTGATTAGCTCTAATAATTTTCTGATACTATCTTTAGAGTTTTCTACATACAGTATCATGTCATCTGAAAACAGTGAGAGCTTTACTTCTTTTCTGATCTGGATTCCTTTTATTTCTTTTTCTTCTCTGATTGCTATAGGTAGGACTTCCAGACTATGTTGAGTAATAGTGGCAAAGTGGACACACTTGTCTTGTTCCTCATCTTAGGGGAAATGCTTTCAGTTTTTCACCATTGAGAATGTTTGCTGTAGGCTTATCATATATGGCCTTTACTATGTTGAAGTGGGTTCCTTCTATGCCCATTTTTTGAAGAGTTTTTATCATAAATGTGTACTGGGTTTTGTCAAAGGCTTTTTCTGCATCTATTGAGAGTATCATATGGTTTTTAATCTTTCAATGTGTTAATATGGTGTATCACATTGATTAATTTGCATATATTGAAGAATTCTTGCTTCCCTGGAATAAACCCATCTTGATCATGACAAGCTTTTTGACGTGTTGCTGGATTCTGTTTGCCAAAATTTTGTTGAGCATTTTTTCACCTATGTTCATCAGTGATACTGGCCTGTAGTTTTCTTTTTTTGTGTGTGTTGTCTTTGTCTGGCTTTGGTATCAGGGTGATGGTGGCCTCATAGGATGAGTTTGGAAGTGTTCCTTCCTCTGCAATTTTTGGAAAGAGTTTTAGAAGGATGGGCATTACTTCTTCTCTAAATGTTTATAGTATTCTCCTGTGAAGTCATCTAGTCCTGGGCTTTTGTTTTTTGGGAGTTTTTTTTTTTTTATCACAGCTTCAATTTCAGTGCTTGTAATTGGGTTGTTCATAATTTCTATTTCTTTCTGGTTCAGTCTTGGAAGATTGATCTTTTCTAAGAATCTGCCCATTTCTTCCAGGTTATCTATTTTATTGACATATAGTTGTTCATAATTCTTATAATCCTTTTTATTTCTGTGTTGTCTGCTGTAAACTCTCCTTTTTCATTTCTAATTTTGTTGATTTGATTCTTCTCTCTTTTTTTCTTGATGAGTCTGGCTAAACGTTTGTCAACTTTGTTTATCTTCTCAAAGACCCAGCTTTTAGTTTGCTATTGTTTCTTTCATTTATTTTTGCTTGGATCTTTATGATTACTTTCCTTCTACCAATTTTGGGGGTTTTGTTCTTCTTTTTCCAGTTGTTTTAGGTGTATAGTTAGGTTGTCTATTTGATGTTTTTTTTTATTTCTTGAGGTAGGATTGTATTGCTGCAAACTACTCTCTTCCCACTATGATCTCCTCCCTCACATCCCCTCAATCCATCTCGATGCAGTCAACAGCAGCCCTTGCCCTGGGATGGCTCCAGAATCCCTAAAATCCAGCATCTAGCTTCTGCGCCTTCTAGGTAGGCATCCCTGTCCAGGGTCTGTATGGCTGCAGCAAGGATTGTCTGATTCTCATTCTATTTAGGCTGCCACAGATCAGCTGTTTCACATTCAGCTTTAAATGTTTCTCCTCTGACTCAGACAATTGCCCTGATGTGGGGATCTGACCCCTGCTTCAATTCCCTGACCTGCGGAGGGCAGGTCCATTCTTACTAACACTCCTGTTTTTTCCCCTGGTTTCTTTGAATCCTACCGAGTTTTGCATGGTTCTATATATTCTTTTCCATTGGTCAGGTACTCCTGTCTGTTCTCAGTTGGTGTTCTGCATGCATGTCTGTGTCTGAAGGTGTATTCCTAATGCATCTTTGGAGAGAGATCCACATCCACCTACTCCTCTGCCATCTTTTCTCCTCTCTCTGCAAGTATTTTACTCCCCTGTTTCAGCCTCATCAAAAGGCTCTTTAGTTCCTCTTCACTTTCTGCCATTAGAGTGATATCATCTGCATATCTGAGATTGTTGATATTTCTCTTTGCATTCTCAAATCCAAGAGTAACTTAAATTCATTGTGGAAATCACTCATGAAGTAAAATTCTATTTTTTTTTCAATTAGCTTTCAAAAAATGCTTTTAAGAACCTAAACTTAGGATATGCTAACTTTTTATGTATGGAGTTTTGGTGAAATTAAGAGACAATTAAGGAAGCACAAAGTTACAAAAATACATCATACCTTAATCCACAGAGAAGAGAGACATATTTTTATTCATTGGAATTAATCCCTGATTGTTTTCCAAAGGGTTGAATGAAGATCATTTGGAGTTTCAGTGCCAGATTGTTATCAAGTTCTGTCATTAATTTCTTCTCTTTGTCTCCTTCAACATGACGAGCTTCAAGCTTAATAAATATAGGAACTCATTATTTATAAACTGTTATTATCTTCATTCTATTCTTTATTCTTTGATTTCTGACATACATGTGTCAAAGTGCTTTTCTTAAAATATTTTTCTGCCAAATATTACTTTTATCATAATAGACACATTCTATTTAGGTATATTTCATCAAGACTCATAAAGGAATACATATGAAAAACTATTATGGGTCTTTTATACAGAAATAAATTGGGCCTCAGAAGGATCAAATCACTCCTCTAGGACTGGAGTTAGAGCATGACTGGGTTGGAATATGAAACCACATGATATTATTTCCAAGAACATTTTTGTAAATAAAGTCTCATTTACTTGTTTAGACCAGCCTCTGGTGCTGCCACCTAGATCAGGTTCAAACCCTGCCTAATTTTCAAAATTCCATTAGTAATCTGTGCTACCATTTTAATCTCAGAACCAACTATTTCTAACACATATGTTCTTCCTCTTTTGATGTGTTGTGACAGAGATTATATTATCTTTGGTTTTTAAAATAAAGGCTGGCATTGGTTGTAATAAGGCTGAAAGACAGTGATTCTAATTTTTATTCATTTTTTAAAAGAAAGTTTAAGATTCATTATCTTTCTAAAAATTATTTGAAACAATTATTATGTTACAAATGTCATAAATGAGGATAACCAAAAAACAAACAAACAAAAATAGGAAGCTATTCAAAGTGATTTGGGTTTCTGTTTATTTAAAAGACGAGATAAAGAAATTTGGTTTTCACATACTATATACAGAATTTTTCTCAAATTTATACCATCTTCACTTAACCACACAATAAGCATAAACATTTAAGTACTTTTATATATACCCAAAATTAGGAGGGAAAACAGTATAAAATACTTTTGATCTTTGGATAGTGATTAGTGACAAAATATCATTGACAAAGTTTATAGAATAATTTTTTAGATTATCTAATTTGAAGATGTGATTTGTCCTCACACACAGAAAGCCTTGTAAGGCATGTAGATAAAGGTTAAGTGATGGTCTTGTGATTTCTAATGAGAAACTACAAATGCTCACGTGTACTCTTTAATAATGTAATTTTCAAAAATATTGGCATCTCTAAGATAATATTAGAGTAAATTATTTTGTTGTTGTTTAGGTGCTAAGTCATGCCCAACTCTTTTGTGATCCCATGGACTGTAGCCTGGGAGGCGCCTCTGTCCATGGGATTTTCCAGGCAAGAATACTGAAGTGGGATGCAACTTCTGCCTCCAGGACATCTTCCCAACTCAGGGATCAGACCCATGTTTCCTGCATTTCCTGCACTGGCTAGCAGGTTCTTTACCACTGAGTCACTGGGGAAGCCCAAATTATTTCATTAAAAAAAATTAAAAAAAAAAAAAAACTTTTTCTATAGTCTGAGAAGAATTGAGGATTTGGGGCTCGCAAATGACATTTATTGTCAAGGCAATATCTGTTGGTTAGTCAGCAGGCTGAGAGCAAAGGAAGAAGAATTTTTAGAGTCAAGTTCTGGGAAATTGCATGGACTATTTTGATTCATCAGTGAACTACAGGACTTCCCAGGGGGCTCAGCAGTAAAGAATCGACCTGCAATGCAGATGTGAGTTCAATCCCTGAGTTGGGTAGATCTCCTGGAGAAGGAAATGTCAACCAAGCCAGTATTCTTGCCTGGAGAATCCCATGGATAGAGGAGCCTGGTGGGCTATAGTCCATGTGGTCATAAAAGAGTCTAATACAACTTAGTGACTAAACAACAGCAGTGAAGTACTCTGTTGTAATTTTTCTTCCCTGATGTCTTTTGTTCCTAACATAATCTTTGTTCTTCTATCTTTCACTGAGTGTGTGTGTGCTCAGTTGCTTCAGTCATGACCGACTCCTTGCGACTCTATGGACTGTAGCCTTCCAGGCTCCTCTGTCCATGGAATTTTACAGGCAAGAATACTGGAGTGGGTTGCCGTGCCCTTCTCCAGGGGATTTTCCCAACCCAGTGATAAAACTCATGGCTTCTGCATTGAAGGTCAATTCTTTACTGCTGAGCCACCTGGGAAGCCCATCCTTCCCTAAAGGGTGTTACATTATCATTATTGATATTATTATTAATTACTATTATGTCCTAGAATTAGTAGGGCTGAGAGAAAACAGCAGAGGCCTATTGGGGCTGAGCATTGGTCAGCTGAAACTTGAAAAGGGATCCTAAGTATGTACTAATAGGTGAAACTCAGAACTTGGAAACACTCCCAGAAATTTTAAGGAAATATTTAGAGAGATGGACTCAGTTTGGTGTAATCATGAAAGCTGGAACTAGGATTAAGTACAGGTTATGAAAGAAAGCCACAAATATGAAGACTCGAAAAATGAGGCTAAGAAATATAGATGAGAATACAGATGAGAATATAGATTTGGAGATACAAGTTTTGATACAGATTAGGAAACACATATAAGTGATATATACACTCACGTTTTATTTGGAGAAATCATACTTTAAAATCTCAAACATTAAGTAAATACTAGTTTTTAAATGATATGTTGTAAAACTGTGTCGAAATATATCTTTAAAATGAAGTGTTCAGTAAATTAGCATTTAGCTATGTAAAAACAGTCCAGAAATAGATTTGATTATTTTTGTTATGAAAGTAGATGTTTAATTTTATGCAGGAACAATGAAATAAGTACTGTTTCAAATATAAAATGACAGTAGAAATGAAAGCATATTAGAGCATTTCCTTGTAATTTTCATATTGCAATCTGGGCCAACCAAAAGAGGGCGCTAAAGTATTGTGCTACGTAGCTTGGTTTTTTTATATGGATCAATTTTACATAGGACTGGAAGGGATGTATTTAGATGTAAATTTAACTAGGTCTGATATTGACCAATTAACATTGATATATTATGCAAACTCTTAAAAAATTTAGTCTTATAAAGAGAGAAATCACATAATCTTCAAGTTACTTGAATCACATGATTTTTGTCTATACTTGTATGAAAGTGAAAGTGAAGTCGCTCACTCGTGCGGGACTCTTTGCGACCCCATGGACAGTAGCCTGCATCAAGCTCCTCCGTCCATGGGATTTTCCAGGCAAGAGTACTGGAGTGGGTTGCCATTTCCTTCTCCAGGGAATCTTCCCGACCCAGGGTCGAACCCAGGTCTCCCTCATTGTAGACAGACGCTTTACCATCTGAGCCACCAGGGAAGTCCCTATACTTGAATAAATAAGGTCAATAACATTGAGGTTGTTTTCATCTACATGAATACAATTAAAATAAAACAAAATATGATGGATTTTAAAAAGGACACCAAAAGTATATATTTTACATAACCAGTGATATCATTGGCAAAGAGATCTTATATATTAATAATAGGTGAGTTTTATCCAGGACAGCTACTACCCATTTTCCCTACAGACTAGGGCAAGATACCATTATTAATAAAGGTTCATTGCCAAAGAAAAATAGAGTCTGTAGTTCCTTATTACAAAATGTTACTTTACAGTGGGATTAATTTATTTAGTGTATAGTTTAATTTCCTTCTCCTAAACATCATAAAGAAATCTCTAAGTCCAGTAGGAAATCACAAAGAGATGAAATAATTTACCTATAAATAATTAATTTTCATGTAAATAGATTGTGAAAGCAAAACGTTTAATTGACTATCAAATACTTGTAATGTTATGCTTCCTCAAGACATTACATTGAAACAGAGGGTGTTGCTCCTTTGCGATTTGGGAGAACTTATCTTATACATTTATGCTTTTACTACTCTGATAGCACTATAAATAAAACATAGTTAAGGGTAATAAATTCTTCTAGGTTTAAATGAGGGATCTAACATCTGAAATGCCTGACATATTTTTTGATATAAACCAATGGTATGATGATATCCAAGGACAGAATTATTGAAAGATATCAATATTTAAGTCTAGAAGAAATAACTGACCTACATTTCTTCCTTTAAATCTGGTCATTTACAAATTGAGTGTATTTTTAGGAATTCACTTGATATTAGAATTACATATTCTTTAAATGAATCCAATTGTTATCTCTGAAACTGGGAAACTGACATACTTTCTTTTTCCCAAAGATTGAGCTGTTATGTTAGCAAACTGTTCCATTTCAAGCAATCTTTGCTACAATACAGAAATAATAAAAATAATACACACAAACACACACACACATGTGCTGTGCTGTGCTTAGTCACTTAGTTGTGTCCAACTCTTTGGGGACCCATGGACTGTAGCCTGCCCCGCTCTGCTCCTCTGTCCATGGTAAGCTCACCAGGCTCCTCTGTCCATGGGGATTCTCCAGGCAAGAATACTGGAGTGGGTTGCCATGCCCTCCTCCAGGGGATCTTCCCAACCAGAGATTGAACCTAGGTATCCCACATTGCAGGAAGATTCTTCACCATCTAAGCCACCAAGGAAGCCCAAGGATACTGGAGTGGGTAGCCTATCCCATCTCCAGGAGATATTCCTGACCCAGGAATCGAACTGGGGTCTGCTGCATTGCAGGCGGATACTTTACCAGCTGAGCTACCAGGGAAATCCATATATAAAAGTACATAAATAGTGTTAAATAATTTTATAACTACAGAAACATACATATAAGTTCAATCAAATGAGTAGATTACACTATTTCTGTTATCTGAACAAAAAACAAGATAATTTATTTAGAAAGCTATGTATTTCTACATACATAGCGTATACAATAAGCTATGTATAGCTTATTATATACAATAAGTTTTATACAAATACAATAGTTGCAAATATGCTTGAAAAAATATAATAGTTGTGAATGTGCTTGAAAAAACACAGAATGTTTGGTGCTGTAAACATGATAAATTAATACATTTCTGAATATTTGTGACAATAATAAAATTCAAACTCATATTTTTTAATGCAAAGAAAATCTGATATCAATGTGAAAAACTTAGGCAATACGGACAGTATCAATTGAACACAAACTATTACTTTAATACTAGAGTGGACATCAACATAGAGGGATCACATCTCAGGAAAGGCCTTCAAAAGGACCATGCATAAGAGCATAGTACCAGGTTTTTGGGTACTTTCAAACTGTTTTATTTCTATTGTTCTGTTTTTTATTTCCCTACAAGATGGAAGATTGTTAGAGAAATAACAGAATGTTAAATATTAACATAACTGTTTTCACAAATTTAATTGACTTCAGAACTGAAAAGGCCCTTAGAAATCTTATCTCCATCAATCATTTTCAAAATGAAGAAATTCCAAAGTGGTAAATGAATACAGAGCCCCTATCTCCAGTCTTTTTAGCCCCATCTCTTGTTCTTTTGACTAGATTGTAATGTAATTTCACCACATAAAATTTTAGAAATAGTTAACCCCACTTTAATTCTTGCAGACAGCAGAGACAATTGGCATAAGGCTATTTTTCCTTCTCTGTATTCAGAGTTGATTAGTTTTATCCTACTCTTTCTGTAGGGTTTATAGAGAAAGTCAGGCCAACTACAGTGGTGAAATAAATGGCAGTCATTATTTATGTCTGGCTATTCATGCTTACTAATATGCCATATTTTACATGTAAAGGGTATGAATCAAAACTGATTTTTAAAAAATATAATGATTTACATTGATCAGTCATTCTTAATCACATAACTTATCCTTGGAGACCTAGATTTTATCCTGAGTTTTCTTGTATAGGATCAGTTTAAGCAAGTTTTTCAGGGTCTTGGTATCCTTACCTAAATCCCTGGTTACACTGAATCAATCTTTTCTTAATTTAAAATCTTCCTTCCAAGAGAAAGATCACATTTTATAGCATAAACTTTTTAATTTAAAAATAGCATTAAAAATCATTATGACAACTTGGCCCTATTTTTATTAATAATGAAAACTGGACAAGTATTTTTCTAAGACCAATGTATTTTTCATGCATTTTCAAACCTATTTTTCATCCTCTGATAATTGGGAGTTTTTTTAGTGCTCTGTGCGTTTTCAAAGTGTGATTGCTTACATAATTTTAAACAGCATTTCTTCAATGTTTCCAATATGTTCTTATTGTTACTCCTACTCTCTGCTTTCATGATTGATGATATGGTATTTTTAAAAGTCAGTGAAGATTTCTTTTGAAAAAATATGTTGCCTAATCAAGTAAAACCTTAGCAGGGCAAAAACATCTTTTCAGTCAATTATTTGAAGGTACAATTATATTTCCTTTTCTGCTTTATTTTAAAAGTTTAGACAGGAAAAGTCCTGAAACATGTACAGAATTTTATAACTACATTTTTCCAAATACAAGGGTAAAATTCTCTAAAAATAGTATTAGAAACTTACAGTTTGAGTATTTTGTGAATATAACAAGAATAGTTAGCAAAATTAATATTTATTAAATGGCTACTATATAAGCGCTTTTGAGGGAGGAGGTAGATGGCGAGCCAGGGTAAAACAATGGGACGTTTTCCCCCTGTGGGCCAGTACACCAAGATAAGAATAGCAGGACAACTGAGAGAGGAGCCTGGGCCCTGCCCAGACAGAAGATAAGAGATCACATATTTCTCATTCTCAGTCAGAAGATCTTCCTGACTACACATGTGCAGAAAGGCTCCTTGGGGTTCAAAAGGGGAGTGATGTCAATTGATGACACTACCCATAGACCTCTTTGGTAGAATCCATCTTGACTAGGTGATATGTACACACACATGGGAGGATCCTGAGATATACCAAATATGGACTCTGAGCCAAGCAAGTCAGAATTATTGGTCAAGAAAATGTGGAAGAAATTCCTCATAAAAGTAATTCAGGCCACCACAAGGGAATGACAGCAATTCTCTCTCTGAGCCCACCTGCGTGTCTGCCCACCCATACGTCTATCCACATGTACTGTACTTTTTTTTCTTGTAATAAATACTTTACTGTTTTCACTACTTTCCATCTTTGTGGGAATTCTTTTCTGCAAAGCTGAAAGGCCCAGACCCTTATGGGGTCCAGTGACTAGGATTTGGTGCTCTCATTGCTGTGACCTGACCAGTCTCTGGATGGGAACACAAGTCCTGCTTCGAGCCACTGCAAGCCAAGGCCTCCAGAGATCACTTGGATGTATGCATTATAATAACCCCTCTTGCAATAATTTTAATGATTCAATTGTCCATATTTTCACCTGAGGAAATTTAGATTTAGGAAGATAAAATAAATTTCCTGAGATCACACTGGAGGCAAGATATAAAGCTGGTGTTTCTGGCTTAAGAATCTAAGCTCTAACTATTACAGTTAGCACTTAAGTAAATATAATTTGTTCCCTACTCTGTAGTTCAAAAGAATGGCAGGTAGATTTGCATTGGGAAAGGGAGAAGCAGGGATATAGGAAATATAAAGTAAGCATCAAATCAAAAGTTATAAATAACACACCTTCCAATATGGTATATGAATCAGTTTCATAATTAAGCAATGTAGAACTTATGGAAGGAATTATTTAGCAAAGCACAATTCACCTAATATACTTAAACCATTGTGTTTCTTTACTGAAAACATCCAATAACTTTTTATGATATAATCTTAAAAGTCTAAACTGAGTATGTTTTCATTTTTGTTTTATAATTGCAAATGAAATTTTAGCCAAAATGAACACAATTTTGCAAGATAAGCATATTTTCTACATGTCATTTGGGTTGAGAATCTTGTCATTATAATTGTTTACTTTGCATAAATGGTGTAATCTTATACATGTACATTGAGTACTGTGCTGACAGATGCTTTTAAAGAAGGGTGTCCAACCAGTCCTTGATGAGGGCAAAGGTCAATTTCTCCACAAATACATTGTATATCAAGGATCCAAGAGAATACGACTAGGATCAACTATACCAGACCTCCTTACCTGCCCCCTGAGAAACCTATATGCAGATCAGGAAGCAACAGTTGGTACCAGACATGAAACAATGAACTAGTTTAAAACTGACAAAGCAGTATGTCAAGGCTGCATATAGTCACCCTGCTTATTTAACTTCTATGCAGAGTGCACTATATGAAATGCCAGACTAGATGAAGCACAAGCTGGAATCACTATTGCTGGGAGAAATATCAACCTCAGAAATGCAGATGACACCACCCTTATGGCAGAAAGTGAAGAGAAACTGAAGAGCTTCTTGATGAAGGTGAAAGAGGAGAGTGAAAAAGATAGCTTAAAACTCAACATTCAAAAACCGAAGATCATGGCATCTGGTCCCATAGCTACAAGGTAAATAGATGGGGAAAAAGTGGAAACAGTGACAGATTTTATTTTCTTGGGCTTCAAATCACTGTAGATGATGACTATAGCCATGAAATTAAAAGATGCTTGCTCCTTGGAAGTAAAGCTATGACATACATAGACAGCATAATAAAAAGTAGATACATCACTTTTCCAACACAGGTCTGTCTAGTCAAAGCTATGATTTTTCAAGTAGTCATGTACAGATATGAGAGTTGGACCACAAAGAAGGCTGAGCACCAAAGAATTGTAGCTTTGAACTTTGGTACTGGAGAAGACTTCAGAATCCCTTGGACAGTAAGATCAAACCAGTCAATCTTAAAAGAAATCAACCCTGAACATTCATTAGAAGGACTGATGCTGAAGCTGAAGCTCCAATATTTGGCCACTTGATGTGAAGAGCCGACTCCCTGGAAAAGACCCTAATGCTAGGAAACACTGAGTGCAGGAGGAGAAGGAGACGACAGAGGAAGAGATGGTTGGATGGCATCACCGACTCAATGGCCATGAGTTTGAGCAAACTTCAGGAGATAGTGAAGGACAGGGAAGCCTAGTGTGTAGCAATCCATGGGGTCGCAAAGAGTCAGACATGACTGAGTGACTGTACAAAAACAACAACCTAATTTAGTTGGTGCTCAAAATACTGAGCACCAACTAAAAGATTGTCTAGGGTCCTGGAACAAAGAAATAAGAGAGTAATACAATTATCTCTGAAATTTTAACCATAGATCATCAAAAAAGAGGAAATGAGTAACAAAAGAGAAACTATAAATGTGCCAGAATCTAAAGGTAAGCATGACATAATAAAGTGATAAAAGTGGAACATGTAGGACAGCAGATCCTCAGGAGTAGAGAAAAAATTCAATCACATAATTAGACTCTTTCTTTTGGAAACTCTAGAGAAGTATGAAAATCATGTTCAAAATAATAACACAGATAGGAACGTATCAACATTTGGAGACATTCGAGACAATTCTAGAACAGATCCTGCTGTCCCTAGTGCCTTCAAGAAGGATAGAATTTCCCTCAATATTTAGAAAAAAGGAGGATCAAACCTATTATGGAGTTCATTTTTCCCCTTTGGAGAATTTAAGATTAACTGTCCCTTATTATAGACACAGAAATATACAGAGATATATACAGATATATATGTCCTCCTTACAATAAGATACTCTTTCCTGCCTTAGCGTCAGTGAATCTTCAACTTATAACCAGGAGAAAAAAGAGAAATAAATATTTTGGACACTAAGAATTAATATTTATATATTCTATAGTAGTTGTCTGAAATTCCTACCACTATAAAATAGTAACATTTAATAAAAGTCTAGCTTTGTATACATACAAAGATGACTATTATGTCAGAACCATTTATTTTATGAAGGAAGAAAAAAATGGGAGAATGCACATTGTTATCAATAGGTGAAAAATGGAAAATGTCCAGTTCACATCTTTATTATTAAGTTTATAAGCATCTAAGTATATATAATAATTTTTATAAATTAAAGCAGTTATATCAGAATATTATTTAAAAAGGGCAAAATTTATCAACATACTAGAACTTTAGAACTTGCCATTCTTTCTGCCTAAAATGATGGTTTTTTTAATATTTCCATTCAGAACCAATTTAAATATCACCTCAAAAAAAGCTCCTGGCTACCCTGATAAGTTCCACCCCATCCTCCTCAGTACCTCTCTATCCCACTGCCTATTTCCTTAGCATTCATCAGTACCATGTTTATCTTATTTATTATTTATATTACTCCCCAAGAAAGTACAATCTGATGACTAGAAACACTTTGTATCATGTTTACTGCAATAACCTTAGCACTCAGAAAAGTGCTATCTGCATAGTAAATATTTAATAAATATAACTAAATAGTTTCTATATTTTATGACTATTATCTCCATTTTACATGGATTAAGAATAAACCATCAAATCAGTAATATTCATCACAAAGATAGCTTACAAGTTAATTTTAGTGAATGTCACAAGCCTGCAATCATTATTATCATTTTTATTTGAACTATATTTTTCAAATCATAGTAAAATTCTTATACAAGTAAACCATCTTTATAAACTCTAGGCACTTTAAGGTCAAGAATGTCATTCATTTTATATTTATTAATGTAATTCAAAGAATAAAAGGTAGAAGACCATAAAAATGATAGAAAAGGAAAATTAAATACCTGGCTAACATATGTGATGATATGAGTTACTATGAAATGTTATTACCATTGATTTAAAAGACTTTCATAACTCATTCACATCATCAAGATCCATGTGTAACATACTCATCCCAACTTGAAGCAATAAACTTTATAGTATCCAATCTATGACTGTAAATATTCTATCTTACTTTAAATATGGTATACATTTATACCACATAATTTTTCAAAATGTAAAATAGTGTCATTGTATGCTATGTCAACTTAAGAAATCATGTGATAAATATGCATATTTATATTAATAATGTTGTATGTGAGTTTCAGATATACCTTATCTAATTTCAAGAACAATGAAAGTAGTCATCAAATTAAGCTAGGTCACTCTTATGCTTTTATACATGGAAAGTTTCAATACATATTACCTAGACATAATGAACCTGAGAAATAACATTCTTAATAATAATAACAGTGGTTGTTATAGTATCAATAGTGTTTCTTCATAATATACTATCATGTAGGTATTGCTAATATCTTTACTCAGGAAGTTCCAAGAGCCCTGAAGCATTAAAAATCTTTTTCAACCTCATACATGAAGTATATAGTAAAACTACTTTTATATTTTAAATGTATGCCTCCAGGACTTTGCTTGCCCTTATGACCATAAAATATTACCTATCTAAACTTCCTGCTCATTGCATTTTACTATATATGAGGAAATTTGTACCCAGTCAGAAGATAACTTACCAACAAGACAGAACCTGTAAATGGAGCTGGGAAGAGATTGTACATTTACTTACATCATCAGCCAAGTGCATTTTTGCTATTATTTTGATAAACTTGTATGTTAACTACAAATATTTTAACTTATAAACTGTTAAGCAGTCCACAGCTTTGTCAGGTCAATATGAAAAGTCCATAAATATCATGAAAGCTTTGGTCTTTCTTCCAGGGAACTCACACCAAATCATAAATATTTTTATAAGGATTCCAGGATAGTTCTGATCATTTGAAATGTATACTTTGGGCCCTTTAAGGCTGTGAACATACTTTTAAGATTCATAATACAGCAGAACAAAACTAAAATATATAAACGAATTGCTGAAGACTCATATCCAAGGCTGAGAAGTACTGATGTATTTCTAGACATGATGAAGGGTGGGTTAGAGGTAAGGGAGAAGAGGTTACTGAGATATATTCTTAATTTACAAGATTATAGTTTGTGGAATATATCATTAATTAAACATACTAGAGAACAGGCCAAGATTGGGATTGACATATATACACACTGATATGTATAAAGTAGATAACTAATGAGAACCTGGTGTGTAGCACAGGGAACTCTTAATGCCCTGAAAGAAAGTGAAAACAGAAAAGAAAGTGAAAGTGAAAGTCACTCAGTCATGTCCGACTCTTTATGACCCCCATAACTATACGCAATTCTCCAGACCAGAATACTGGAATGGCTAGCCTTTCCCTTCTCCAGGAATCTTCCCAATCCAGGGATACTTAATGCCCTATGATGACCTAAATAGAAAGGAAATAAAAAAAGGGGGGGTATATGTAAAAGAGAAAAATATTTAAACATACTGTTGGGTAAGTGAGCAATTAAAATTTCTTATCTTATTAGGGAAAAGAGATATGAAAGTTTTCATAAGAAGACTGGTTGAAGGACAAGACAGTAAAAGATCGATGTAAGATATGACTAGTATTTTTTCTCTTAGGATTTGGTATTTTGCCTTGTAACACAGAATTACAAATCAAAAAGACATTTTTTTCTATGTTTGTCTTTTGAAAGCAGTGAAGAAGAATAGAAAAATGGTCTTGGATTAACTTGGAAAGCAGCTTATAAAAGGGAGTTATAGTCCTACTTATTGTGTACTCCTATTTCATATTAGGATTATTGATTTCAATTTTGGGATAATATCAAACAAGAGTTCAATTTGCACAGGGCAACTGGAATGGTATAGCAGTCTATAAAATGTTACTTATTTTAAAACTGAAGTAACGAGGCCTGTTCACACCGAAAGGAAAGTATAGGCTAGACAATGTTTTCTTTGAATACTTTTCTTTTAATACTATTACATAATGGTGAAAGAAAATTTAATACCAAGGAAAACTAAGAAAAAATAAAGAGAGACAGCAAAGATAAATGTTGCCACTTATGGCAAGAGGAGATTCTCTAACAACTGAAGCTGTTTGGAAATGAAAGTGATTTCCATGTGATGGTCTTCCCAGCACATGTCCCACAACAGCACAGAGCCTAAGACGTGAAGCAGATCTTCACTAATGAATAAATTCAAAGCTAAGAAAATGAAATAATCAGCCAATGGAAAAATTAATTTCTACAACTAATCAGAAGATCTTTTTCTCCTGATAGTGAGAACATAAAAGAACATAAAGGATGCATATAAGATTCTGAACAGACTTCTCAATAAACCTGCACATATTTAGAGCACCACATACTGCTATTGATGTTATGAGAAGCACTGCTTCTGCCAATACCAGCGAACTGTAAGATGGACTGTCATTTCCACTACATGAAAATGGAACACAATCAGCTTCTTAATGTGAAAAGTTCATAGGTATCAGTTTTGGGATTCTTGAGCAGTCAGCATGAAAATACTTTTGCTAATTTGTCTCCTCACACATACACCTTATGTATATTAATTATACAAAGAACAGCCTTACCAGTTGCAAGTCCTGATTTTTATTAATGGTTCTCCAAAATCTTCATGCAGCTGTATGCAAGTCAGGGCTACATTCCTGGACCTGCAGTCAAACCCACTAGTCAATAGTACCATGTCTCTTTGTTCCACTTATCTCTTCTTAATGAATTGTGACCCAGGTAATATTCAGCTCCCCATAAGGCCCATCCCCTGGAGAAGGAACTGGCAACCCACTCCAGTATTCTTGCCTGGAAAATCCCATGAACAGATGAGCCTGGTGGGTTTCAGCTCATGGGATCACAAGAGTCAGACACGACTTAGCAACTAAACCACCACCATAACGCCCATTTCCAGTCAATTAGAAGGTAAAGTTGGGAGAAGTGGAATGGCAGAGAAGTGTTTCTATCAATAAAATCATCCATTGAATATTTTGACCAATTTTTATTAGCATCACATCTAAGGAGCTCCTCGAGTTAGAAAAGCTATTTTCTGTTACAGTTCACTGAATCATCTCCCTGAAAAGCAAGCCAAATTAAGAATGAAAAAGCACTTGTAGTTAAACATATTCTTCCTTGAAATTAGAGAAGGTGTAGGGGTAGGAAAAACAGAAGGTGTAGGGGTAGGTGGAAGGAGCAAAGCAGTAAACAGGGAAACAGAAATAGCAGAAAACTAAAACTTCAGTGAAGGTAAGAAAGCTAAAGTAGTTAAAAGCAGCAAGAGAAACAAATTATCATAGGTCATTACATCAGAAAAAAAAAAATCTGCCTTCTATGAATCACTAAAGATTTACATTCAATTTGGTAGAAATCAGTGGGAAACATACAACTCGAAGTCTATTTTAGCCACCAAACAAGTCAGAATTCAAGCAGAAGTGAAAGGTTAAAAGAAGATGGATGTGGATCATTTTTTTTTCCTCAGAGATAATAGTTATAGTTAAAGGAGAAATATATTTAACACTTTCAGCACAATACATGTCACCAAGCATATTAGAAAATTAACGCATTATATATAGTTATATACTTGCATTATATATAGTTATGTATTTGCTCAGTGGCTAAGTCATGTCCAACTCTTTGTGACCCCATGGAAGGCAGCATGCCAGGTATCCCTGTCTTTCTCTCCCGGAGTCCTCTCAAACTTACGTCCATTGAGTCAGTGATGCCATCCAACCATCTCATCCTCTGTCACCCCCTCATTTGATGTATCTTATTACTGAATTGTTTCTTGAGAACATTTTAATCACATGTTAAAGACAAAAAGTTCTTTACATAATCTTAAAATATGGTTACTTTCCTATATATTAAATAGGTTAAGAAGCTACTTTTAGTGGGAATTTCCTCGCCTTCCAGTATTGTTGCCTGGGGAATCCCATGAACAAACGAGCCTGGCAGGCTACAGTCCATGGGATCACAAAGAGTTGGACATGACTGAGCAACTGAGAATGTATGCACCGGTGACCAGTGGTTTCACTGTGTGCTTTCACTGCCCAGGGCAAACTGTGTGGCATGACCAAAAAAAAAAAATATATATATATATACTTTTAGTAAATTAACTACTTATACTTAAAATTTTTCTCATCTTGGGGATAAAGGTTAATTTCATATGAGTTCCATTGACATAAGTCAAAATACTGGATGAAAAGTAATAAAAACATTAAATGATTACATTTAAAAAATAATATAAAGCTATAATTTTAATAAAATGTGTAT